>NC_087304.1:3467040-3493870 GCF_015220805.1 Pogoniulus pusillus
CTTTCTGAAGCTAGCTTGGTCCATACTGGTGGTCATTTGTCCCATACTGAAGCTCACTTGGTCCTTACCAGAGCTCATTTGGTTCAGATTGGAGCTCATTTGATCCATACTGGAGCTCTCCTGGCTCTTACTGGAGCTCACTTGGCCCATACTGGAGCTCTCCTGGTTCCTATTGGAAGAGCAGCTGGCCTGGAACAGCCTGAGGGCCACAAGGCACCAGAGCTGCCTTCATCCTTCCCCTCCAAGTGGTTTTACTATGAAAACCTTAAGTTCTGCTCATCCTTCTCCCAGGTTTTCCCTAGTAAATCCAGGACCAAAGCATCCAAAGCAGCCTGGAATGTTGGCTCTGGGGGTCTCAGGTCCATGCCCATTGGGATGTTATCAGCCCTTAGCCTCAATGCCATAGCCAGCTTTAATTTAGCCCCAAGTTGTGCACCACACTGCCACAGGCTGCCCAAGGAGGTGGTTGGAGCCACATGCCTGGAGATACTCCAGGTGAGGCTGGACAGAGATCTGGGCAACCTGAGCCAGTGGAGGATGTTCCTGCTGACTGCAGAGAGGGTTGGACTGGATGAGCTTTGCAGGTCCCTTCCAACCCAGACCACTCTGTGGTTGTTTGATGGTAACATAGTCTTGACTTCCTTCCCCCCCCCCCCCCCATCCCCTCAAACTGTCCCCTCAAGCATAGGAACAGGTCAGAGGCAGGCAAGAAAATGGAGTTTGGAGCTGGATCCCAGCTGGGGGAAGGAGCAGGAAGCTGCAGAAGTGGGGAGCGGAGCCCTCGCCCCAGCCCAGAGCCAGTGGAGTTCCTGCCTCAGCTGGCCAAGTCCTTACACAGCAGCTTGCCTGTGGTCCCCAGCAGCTGCCTGTGGTCCCAGCTCCTTCTGCAGCCAGGGGCCCAAACCTGAGCCCAGGATTCCAGCTGGGGCCCCCCCCAGTGCCCCTACAGGGCCACAATCACTTCCCTGGTCCCCCTGGCCACACCATTCTCTACCCAGGCCAGGCTGCTGCTGGCCTTTCTGCCCACCTGGGCACACACTGGCCAACACCCTGGGGGGGCTTTTTCCATTCCTCCCCCTCCTCCAGACCTGGAGCATTCATGGGGTTGTGGTGCAGGATCCAACACTTGACCTTGTTGAACCTCTTCCCATTGACCCAACCCGGCCAGGTCCCTCCGCAGAGACAAAGAGACCCACGGCGCAGTTCAGCATCACCTGCAAACCAACCTGGCACTGGCTCCTCTCATGCAAACCATTCACTTTTAGGTGTCAAACAAGCCTGGACCCCACAGCTGAGGCCTGGGGGGGGAGGCAGGATTGCTCTGCTGGGCTCCCTGTGCCTTACCTCTCTCGCACTGGGGACCGGTGAAGCCGTAGACGCAGGCGCAGCGGTTGGGGCCGATGCAGCGCCCTCCGTTCTGGCAGCCATTCTCACACACAGCTGTGGGGGCAGAGGGGAGAGAAACCACAGACTGGGGTTAGGTTGGAAGGGACCTCAAAGCTCAGCCAGTTTCAACCTGTGCCATAAGCAAGGACACCTCTCATCAAGCCAGGTCGCTTGAGGTCTCATCCAGCCTGACCTTGAGCATCTCCGGGGAAGGAGCAGCCACAACCTCCTTGGGCAACCTGTGCCAGAGGTTCATGGTGAAGGATTTCTCCCTAATGTCCACTCTCAATCCAGCTTCTTCCAGCTCAGAGCTGACATTCACTCTCAGCACACTCACTGTTTGGATGAGGAATGATAGAATCATAGAATGGTTTAGGTTGGAAGGGAGCTCAAAGCTCAGCCAGTTCCAACGCTCTGCCATAGGCAGGGACAGCTCCCACTAGAGCAGGCTGCTCAAAGCCTCATCCAAGCTGGCCTTGAACACCTCCAGGGAGGTTGTGGAGCACAGAAGCACCCAATGTGATCTTTGATCACATTGGGTGCTTCTGTGCTCCACAACCTCCCTGAGCAACCTGTGCCAGTCTCTCACCACCCTCCCTGCCAACATCTTCTTCCTAACATCCACTTTCAATCTCCCCTCTGCTACTTTCAACCCATTCCTCCTCCTCCTCTTCCTCTCATTCCAAGCCCTTATCAATAGTCCCTCCCCAGCCCTCCTGTAGTCTACTTCAGCTCCTGCAAGGCCACTCCAAGGTTTCCTCAAAGCCTTCTCCTCTCCAGGCTGCACAGCCCCAACTCTCTCAGCCTGTGCTCAGAGCAGAGCTGCTGCAGCCCTCTGAGCATCTTGGTGGCCTCTTCTGGCCTGGCTCCAACACTTCCATGTCCTGCTTGTGTTGGGGGCTCCAGAACTGGACACAAATCAGGGATTGTACAGAAATCAGGGATCCCCTTCCCAGCTCTTGGCCAAAGCAAAGCGGGGGCTGGTAGGAGTTGGAACATCACCTCCACCCCTCAGGAGCCTGCTGCCATGCATTGAGCACACAGAGCAATCTGGGTTGGGTTGGGTTTGGGCTTTGGGGCTTTTCCCTCCTCCCCCTCCTGGAAAATTGCTTCCTGTTTCTGAATGAAGCCTTTTATAAAAGGCCACCAACTCTTATTTCACTTGAGAGGATTTCCTGAGCTCTGGAATCTCAGTTCCTTCAGGTCAGCATGGGGATTTAAATGTCAAGGTCAAGAGGAACTGATACAAATGGGGGGAGGAGGGGAAAAAAAGAGCCCTGCACAAAGGCAAATGTTTCATGTGTGAAGAGAGCAGGATGGGAGAGAGCTGCTGGGTGATTGGTGGGCAACCTCCAGCGTCTCCCCAGCCTCACTGATGAATTCCTTCCTGATCTCCAGGCTAAATCTGTCCTGCTTCAGCTTCAAACCCTCTCCTCTGCTTCAGCCTCAAACCCTCTTCCCTGCTCCAGTTTCAAACCCTCTCCCCTGCTTCAGCTTCAAACCCTCTCCCCTGCTTCAGCTTCAAACCCTCTCCCCTGCTCCAGTTGCAAACCCTCTCCCCTGCTTCAGCTTCAAACCCTCTCCCCTGCTTCAGCTTCAAACCCTCTCCCCTGCTCCAGTTGCAAACCCTCTCCCCTGCTCCAGCTTCAAACCCTCTCCCCTGCTCCAGTTGCAAATCCTCTCCCCTGCTCCAGTTTCAAACCCTCTCCTCTGCTCCAGTTGCAAACCTTCTCCCCTGCTTCAGCTTCAAACCCTCTCCCCTGCTCCAGTTGCAAACCCTCTCCTCTGCTCCAGTTGCAAATCCTCTCCCCTGCTCCAGTTTCAAACCCTCTCCTCTGCTCCAGTTGCAAACCCTCTCCCCTGCTTCAGCTTCAAACCCTCTCCCCTGCTCCAGTTGCAAACCCTCTCCTCTGCTCCAGTTGCAAATCCTCTCCCCTGCTCCAGTTGCAAACCTCCTCTGCTCCAGTTGCAAATCCTCTCCCCTGCTCCAGTTGCAAACCCTCTCCCCTGCTTCAGCTTCAAACCCTCTCCCCTGCTTCAGTTTCAAACCCTCTCCCCTGCTTCAGCTTCAAACCCTCTCCCCTGCTCCAGTTGCAAACCCTCTCCCCTGCTTCAGCTTCAAACCCTCTCCCCTGCTTCAGCTTCAAACCCTCTCCCCTGCTCCAGTTGCAAACCCTCTCCCCTGCTCCTGTCACAGAAAGCCTCTCTCTGCCTTTCTGCCAGACTCCCTCTGAGCTGCAGAGGCAGTGCCACTTCTCCACAGGGCACCAGGTGGCAGATGCCACCACCCTATGGCTGCCATGGCACCTCCTAAAGCTCCTCCACAGCGCTTCACAGCTGCCCAACACCAGCAGGATCTAACCTCATGAAAAGCAAGGACCACAGCAACTCGAGCACCCTGAACTAGTGGGAGGTGTCCCTGCCCATGGCAGAGGGTTGGGACTGGATCACCTTGAAGGTCCCTTCCATGAATCATCTACAACCTCCCCTCCCAGTGTGGCCTTCAGTGCTCTGGTGCCAAGCTCTGAGCCTCAGGGGCCAGGTACTGCTGCACTGCAGAGCCTCCAAAGGCTGCACCCACCCCAGAGCCAAGGAAGCTGAGATCTGCTGTGCTGGGCCCCTGCCAGTGGCACTCTCCATTGTTCCCCACCCTGCCAGTGATGTCTTGCCAACATCTGAACCGTTCTGCAAGCTCCTCTGAGGACATTCTAGGTGGAGCTGGTAGCAGCACATCGTTAAGGTTGCCTCACACGTTCCTCTCTAAGCCCTGGGTTGCTGTTACTTGATGGTTTTCCCAAGCTGGAGCTGCTCAGGGTGAGATGTTCCATCTGCTGAGCCTGCCTCTGCTCCAGCCCTCTGGAAAGCTCCAGCAGAAATGAATCAGTGGCAACTGAGGATCAGCTCTGGGGGGAACACAGCCCAGCTTTATGGGTGCAAATTGGAAGCCAGGAGGTTCCAGCTGAGCAGGAGGAGAAACTTGTTTGGTGTGAGGCTGCTGGAGGCCTGCAGCAGGCTGCCCAGAGAGGTTGTGGAGTCTCTTTCTCTGCAGAGCCTCCAACCCTACCTGGATGTATTCCTGTGTGACCTGTCCTAGGTGGTCCTGCTCTGGCAGGGGGTTTGGACTCAGTCTCCAGAAGTCCCTTCTGATCCTTATGGTCTTTTAGGCTAAAATGTCACAGACTTAGGACCATAGAAGTGGTGAGGCTGGAAGAGACCTTTGAGATCATCCAGTCCAACCACTCACCTGCAGCTCCCAACCCCATCACTGCTGCTAAGCTGCCACTACTGAACCACCACCCTCAGCATCACATCCAGGTGGCTTTGAAACCCCTCCAGGGATGGGGTCTCCACCACCTTCCCTGGGCAGCCTGTTCCAATGAGAACTTCAATGTCCACCAAGGACTTCACAGCATCCCAGCACAGCAGGATTGGAAGGGAGCTCTGGAGATCATCTGGGTCCAACCCTTCTGCTAAAGCAGGGCACCCACAGGAGGCTGCACAGTGCTGTGTGCAAGGTGACCTCTCCAGCTCAGGCTTGTGTGACCTTCACCTCCCTCTTCAGCTCCCCTCTGTGCAGGAGGTGCTTGTCATGGAAGGCTAAGAGGCCTAAAACATGTCCTGGCTTACTCCACCCTGCTGCTGCTGCTGCTGGGGGAAGCAAGGGTGGGAGGAAAACAAAGGCTTGGTGCTGTTATGACCCCTCCCAATGTGAGAAACAGATAGGCACAGGTATCCTGAGTGTCCTGCCCAAATCAGGGCAAGCAAGCCCTGGGTTCACCCAACATGGGCAGTTTGGCAAATGCCATTCTGGTTGGTGAGGCTCTGTGGCCACAGGAGCCTTTGCACTCAGGCACGTAGTGTAAAGGCAGCTAAGCTGCAAGCAGTCTGCTCTGCTCTGCCTCACTGCCCTGCCTCACTGCTCTGCTCAATGTGTTCTGCTCTGCCCTGCCTCGCTGCTCTGCTCAATGTGTTCTGCTCTGCTCTGCCCTGCCCCACTGCACTGCTCTGCTCAGACAACGTGTTCTGCTCTGCCCTGCCCCTGAGCTCTGCTCTGCTCTGCCCTGTCCCACTGCACTGCTCTGCTCAGACAACATGTTCTGCTCTGCCCTGCCTCACTGCTCTGCTCTGCCCCACTGCTCTGCTCTGACAATGTGTTCTGCTCTGCCCTGCCCCTCTGCTCTGCTCTGCTCTGCCCCACTGCACTGCTCTGCTCTGCCCCACTGCACTGCTCTGCTCAGACAATGTGTTCTGCTCTGCTCTGCCCCTCTGCTCTGCCCTGCCTCACTGCACTGCTCTGCCCTGCCCCTCTGCTCTGCTCAATGTGTTCTGCTCTGCCCTGCCCCTCTGCTCTGCTCAATGTGTTCTGCTCAGCTCTGCTCTGCCCTGCCCCACTGCTCTGCTCTGCTCAATGTGTTCTGCTCTGCCCTGCCCCTCTGCTCTGCTCAATGTGTTCTGCTCTGCTCTGCTCTGCCCTGCCCCACTGCTCTGCTCTGCTCAATGTGTTCTGCTCTGCCCTACCTCACTGCTCTGCCCTGCCCCACTGCTCTGCCCTGCCCCTCTGCTCTGCCCTGCCTCACCGCTCTGCTCAGCCTCAATGCTCTGCACTGCTCTGCCCTGCCTCCCTGCCCTGCCCTGCTCTGCTCTGCCTCTCTGTCCTGCTCTTCACCAGCCTGCCCTGCCCTGCTCTGTCCTGCCTCACTGCCCTGCTTGAACAATGTGTTCTGCCCTGCCCTGCTTCTCTGCTCTGCTTTGCCTCTCTGCCCTGCCTCACTGCTCTGCCCTGCCCTGCCTCACTGCCCCACTCAGTGTGCTCTGCTCTGCCTCAGCTGGTTCTGCTCTGCCTCCTGCTTCACACCAGCAAAGCTTTGCTGTACAAGTTTGGACTCCCTGGAAGCTTGCTGTGCCTCAGCTTCGCCAGGGGAAGGCATTAAGAGCCTCACATAGTGGCGAGCAGTGCCACAGACCTGCTGCTCTCTGCCCATCTGCAAGGCATCCTGCCTGCAGCTCTGCAAACCTCCGTGCCAAGGAAGAACCAGGATCAGGTCTGCCTCTTTCCCAGCACCCTGTTAGAGCCTGGGAAGATCTAGAAGCCTCTCAGCTGCTATCAAGACACCGACAGAACTCCCATCAAATGACTGGATACTGTCTGGAAACTGCAGTTAGCCCTGGGAAGCCAGAGATGATGCTTAGTGAGGAAATGCTGATAAGCCTCTCAGTGACTGAATTCTGCTGTGCCTCCTGCCTTAGCAGAGAGGAGCCTTTAGAAGCTCACTACCTAAAGGGAGGCTGTAGCCAGGTGGGGTTGGGCTCTGCTGCCAGGCAGCCAGCAACAGAAGAAGGGGACCCAGGCTGAAGCTGTGTCAGGGCAGGTTGAGGCTGGATGTGAGGAGGAAGTTGCTGGCAGAGAGAGTGATTGGCACTGGAATGGGCTGCCCAGGGAGGTGGTGGAGTGGCTGTGGCTGGAGGTGTTGCAGCCAAGCCTGGCTGGGGCACTGAGTGCCATGGTCAGTTGATTGGACAGGGCTGGGGGCTGGGTTGGGCTGGATGAGCTTGGAGAACCTCTTGTTAGTTAAAACGTAGACAGTGACCTCATTGCTGTCTACAACTACCTGCAGGGAGGCTGTAGCCAGGTGGGGTTGGGCTCTTCTCCCAGGCAGCCAGCAACAGAACAAGGGGACACAGCCTCAAGTTGTGCTGGGGGAAGCATAGGCTGGATGTGAGGAGGAAGTTGTTGGCAGAGAGAGTGATTGGCACTGGAATGGGCTGCCCAGGGAGGTGGTGGAGTGGCTGTGGCTGGAGGTGTTCAGGAAAAGACTGGGTGAGGCACTTGGTGCCAGGTCTGGTTGACTGGCTAGGGCTGGGTGCTAGGTTGGACTGGATGAGCTTGGAGCTGTCTTCCAACCTGCTTGATTCTATGATTCTGATCTGTGGTGAGGTTGCTGAAGACCACAACCAGTGAGCAACATCAGCTTTGGAGCAGACCTCAGCCATGCTGTGACAGTGCTGCAGGGACTTACGTTGCCCACAGTAGGTGCCAGTGTAGCCCTTCTGGCAGAGGCAGGACTCCTCGCTGCAGCTGCCACCGTTCATGCACCTCACGTTGCAGGTTTGGACTGTGGAAAGACAGCAGGGATAGAGGTTAGAGAGCAAGGAAGCTGCTGGTGATGGGAGGAGAGCACCTCAGAACCTTCAGGGAGTGACAGGAGTGGGGGGATGGAGCAAAGGTGGAGGTGGGGAGAGTGAGGCTGGAGGTGAGGAGGAAGTTGTTGAGCAGGAGAGTGGTGAGAGCCTGGCAGGGGTTGCCCAGGGAGGTGGTTGAGGCCCCATGGCTGGAGGTGTTTGAGGCCAGGCTGGCTGAGGCTGTGTGCAGCCTGCTCTAGGGTAGGGTGTCCCTGGGCATGGCAGGGGGGTTGGCACTGCCTGCTCCTTGTGCTCCCTTCCAGCCCTGCCTGATTCTATGGTTCTGTTTGGGATGGTGGTGTTGAGTTGACAGTTGGATTTGAGGACCTTTGAGGTCTTTCCCAACCTTAGTAATTCTGTGCACTCTGAGACATGGCTTCATGGCCATGATGGTGTTGGATCAATGGTTAGACTTGAAGACACTGAAGGTCTTTTCCAACCTTGATGATTCTATTTGGAGGTGTTGCAGCCAAGCCTGGCTGGGGCACTTAGTGCCATGGTCTGGTGATTGGCCAGGGCTGGGGGCTGGGTTGTGCTGGAGGAGCTTGGAGCTGTCTTCCAACCTGCCTGATTCTATGATTCTCATCTCAATGCAGAATGGATTCACAGAATGGGTTGGAAGAGACCTTAAAGCTCATCCAGTTGCCACCCCTGTGCCAAAGGCAGGGACACCTGCCCCAGCCCAGGTTGCTCGAGGCAGTGGGTGATGATAAATGCCCATGGGAGAGACTGCCAACTTCTGGTGGTGGGACATGAGCTCCTGGCATGGTTTAAAGGCTTGGAGCTGCTTCCAACCCCCCTGCCATGGGCAAGGACACCTCCAGCCAGCCCAGTTTGCTCAAGGCCACATCCAACCTGCCTCTGAACACTTCCAGCCTTGCAGCCTCTCTGAGCACCCTGTGCCTTAGCACCCTCCTGGGGGAAGAATTTCTTCCTAATGTCTCATCTCAACCCATTCTGGAGCCATCTCCCCCTCACTCCATCACCTTTGCACCAAGTCCCTCTCCATCCTGAGCTGCTCATCTCAATGCCTTCAGCTTAAAGCCCCAGGAGATGTCTCAGGAGCACTTGGGTGGAGTGGAAACAAAACCAAACCCAACCCAACCCAATCAACCTCTCAGATCTGTTTTTGCAGCCCCCCTGTGGCCTGCTGGTGAAATCCATTCCACCCAAGAGAGGCTTTTGGCAAGGCTCTGAGCAGAAAAGCACGGCTGCTCTATTCTCTCTGGGGCCAGGGGTCAGCATTCCCACCAGATGATGACACTCTGGATGTGACAAATGCACTGGAGGGAAACAATAGCAAGAAAGAAGAGCCAGGAGGGTTGCAGACCCACGCAGGCACCAAACCACTGTGGCCTTTTAACTGTTTTGTCACTCCAGGATTGAGAAAGAACCCAAAGGGGAGGCTGAAGGGACTTGGGGGGTGCTGGTGGGTGAGAAGATGGGCAGGAGGCAAGCAAAGGACATTGGCAGCTCAGAAGGGCAAAGGCCAGCCTGGGCTGCATCCAAAGCAGTGTGGCCAGAGATGGAGAGAGAGGATCCTGCCCCTCTGCTCTGCTCTGGGGAGACCTCACCTGCAGGGCTGAGGACAGCTCTGGGGAGACCTCACCTGCAGGACTGGGGCCAGCTCTGGGGAGACCTCACCTGCAGGGCTGAGGACAGCTCTGGGGAGACCTCACCTGCAGAGCTGAGGACAGCTCTGGAGAGACCTCACCTGCAGGGCTGAGGACAGCTCTGGGGAGACCTCACCTGCAGGGCTGAGGACAGCTCTGGAGAGACCTCACCTGCAGGGCTGGGGCCAGCTCTGGAGAGACCTCACCTGCAGGGCTGGGGCCAGCTCTGGGGAGACCTCACCTGCAGGGCTGGGCCAACTCTGGGGAGTCTTCACCTGCAGGGCTGAGGACAGCTCTGGGGAGACCTCACCTGCAGGGCTGGGGCCAGCTCTGGGGAGACCTGCAGGGCTGAGGACAGCTCTGGGGAGACCTCACCTGCTCTGGGGAGACCTCACCTGCAGGACTGGGGCCAGCTCTGGGGAGACCTCCAAAACAAGAAGGACCTGGAGCTGATGAAGCAGGTCCAGAGAAGGTCACAAAAAATGCCCAGAGGTCTGGAGAACCTCTCCTGTGGTGGGAACAGGCTGGGAGAGTTGGGGCTGCTCAGCCTGGAGGACAGAAGGCTCCAGGGAGACCTGAGAGCTGCATCTCAGTAGCAGAAGGAGATCTCCAGGCAGGCTGGGGAGGGACTGTGGGGACAGGATGAGGGCAACGGTTTGGAAGCAGAGCAGGGCAGAGTTAGGTTGGACACAAGGAGGAAGCTGTGCTCAGTGAGGGGGGGGGAGAGACTGGCACAGGCTGCCCTGCTGGGATTTCATGAGGTTCCTCCCCACCTAAGCCCCCATCCTGGGCAGCTCTCCCTGGGTGGCAGCAGAGCCTAGGCTCAGGGTTGTCACTTTGCTCCCGGGAAGCTTGGGAGGAAGGAGGAGTGGGGAGGGAGCTCTCAGGGCTTTGGGAATGCTCAGCACATGTGCTCTGCATTTAGCCCTTGCACTGCTGGAGTGGTTTGAATTAGTCATGATGTCTCCTCTCCTTCCTATTGCTCCACAGCCAGGGATCAGGGCACGGTTAGATGAAGGCTCCATCAGTTAGGAAGCCAAGCTCAGGGCTTCAAAGCACTGCCCAGGCTGCCAGACATGAGACCTGCCTGGCAAAAGGTCCTGTGCCCAGCCTGTGCCCAGCCTGCAGCCCTCACTGCAATCCAGCCCTGGGAAAGCCACCACAGCCAAACTGGGGCAGCAGCAAGTGACAGCACGAGAGGAAACAGCCTCCAGCTGTGCCAGGGGAGGTTCAGGTTGGGCATTAGGAACTACTTCTTGCCAGCAAGGGTGCTCAGGATGCCCAGGCAGGTGGGGGAGTCCCTATCCCTGGAGGGCTTTCAAAGCCTCCTTGAGTGTGGTGCTGAGGGAGGTGATGCAGTGGTGGTGGCATTGGGAGCTCCAGGGGAGAGGCTGAATTGGATGAGCTCAGAGGTCTCTCCCGTCCTGTCAGTGATGCTTTGACTGACAGCTCACCCTGGTTACTATGATTGACAGCTCACCCTGGTTACTATGATTGGCAGCTCACCCTGATTAATGTGACTGACAGCTCACCCTGGTTAGTGTGACTGGCAGCTCACCCTGGTTACTATGATTGACAGCTCACCCTGGTTAGTGTGACTGGCAGCTCACCCTGGTTACTATGACTGACAGCTCACCCTGGTTAGTGTGACTGGCAGCTCACCCTGGTTAGTGTAACTGACAGCTCACCCTGGTTAGTGTGACTGGCAGCTCACCCTGGTTACTATGACTGACAGCTCACCCTGGTTAGTGTGACTGGCAGCTCACCCTGGTTACTATGACTGGCAGCTCACCCTGGTTAGTGTGACTGGCAGCTCACCTTGGTTAGTGTGACTGGCAGCTCACCTTGGTTACTATGACTGGCAGCTCACCCTGGTTACTGGGACTGACAGCTCACCTTGGTTACTATGACTGACAGCTCACCCTGGTTACTATGACTGGCAGCTCACCCTGGTTGCTGGGACTGACAGCTCACCCTGGTTAGTGTGACTGGCAGCTCACCCTGGTTACTGTGACTGGCAGCTCACCCTGGTTACTGGGACTGGCAGCTCACCCTGGTTACTATGACTGGCAGCTCACCCTGGTTACTGGGACTGGCAGCTCACCCTGGTTACTGGGACTGACAGCTCACCCTGGTTAGTGTGACTGGCAGCTCACCCTGGTTACTGGGACTGACAGCTCACCCTGGTTACTGGGACTGACAGCTCACCCTGGTTAGTGTGACTGGCAGCTCACCCTGGTTACTGTGACTGGCAGCTCACCCTGGTCACTGGGACTGGCAGCTCACCCTGGTTACTATGACTGGCAGCTCACCCTGGTTACTGGGACTGGCAGCTCACCCTGGTTACTGGGACTGACAGCTCACCCTGGTTAGTGTGACTGGCAGCTCACCCTGGTTACTATGACTGACAGCTCACCCTGGTTAGTGTGACTGGCAGCTCACCCTGGGTACTGGGACTGGCAGCTCACCCTGGTTACTATGACTGGCAGCTCACCCTGGTTAGTGGGACTGGCAGCTCAGCCTGGTTAGTGTGACTGGCAGCTCACCCTGGCTTATTTCCCCGGGGCTGGATGGGATTGGCTCTCTCCTGCAGTGGAGCTGAAGGGATGTGTGGACTGCATGACCTTTGGAGGTCCCTTCCAGCCAAGCCCAAGCTATGATCCTGCACTCCCCAGGCCAGCAGCAGCAGCAGCAGCAGAGGCTGCAGGCAGCTTCTGTCTGCTCCCTTCACTCCTCCTCTCCAAACAGGCCCTTGCAAATGACTCCTAAAACCTCTTTCCTCCCCAAAATAGGAAACCAAGCTTTTCCTCTTGCCTTTTTTTGTTATGACAGGGGAGAGGCAGGGGGGGGGGGGTTTATTGCCTCTGGAATGCACAAGCTGTCTGCTTTACCTCCCTGAAGCATTGATGATAAAGGCAGATCCAAACATCCCCTCAATGAATGCCAGATTCGATGAAGCCCCTGCAGAGGAACCCACCCACCCCCACCCCCCCACCCCCACCACACACACCCCCTCCTCTTCCAGCACAGCCTGAAATCCACCCCAGGCTCGGGGGAATGCCAGGGCTGTGCCCAAACGTATAGAGAGCTTACAGCATTCCTGACATTCCTCCCTGATTGCTTCCATATGGACCCTCACTCCAGAATCCTTTGTGCTTCCAGCACCTTCCTCTCTGCTGAGCTAGGAAAGGGCTCTGGAGCAGAGCTCGCCCAGCCCCGGTGCTGAGCACTGGGACGGTGCAGGGACAGAATGGTTTGGCTTGGAAGAGACCTTTCAGCTTATCCAGCCCAAGCTTTGCCCCAGCACTGCCAGGGCACCACCAAACCGTGGCCCTCAGCACCACATCTCCAGGGCTCTGAAGCCACTCCAGGCATGGAGACTCCACTGCTGCCCTGGGCAGCCTGGGCCAGGTCTGGACAAGCCTTTTGGGGAGGAAATTGTGCCTCATGCCCAACCTAATCCTCCCCTGGGGCAACCTGAGGCCATTTCCTCTCGTCCTGTCACTTGCTCCTTGGAAGCAGAGCCCAACCCCAGCTGGCTCCAGCCTCCTCTCAGAGAGCTGCAGACAGCAATGAGCTCTGCCCTCAGCCTCCTCTTCTCCAGGCTGCACTCCCTCAGCTGCTCCTCCCCAGCCCTGCTCTCCAGACCCTTCCCCAAGCTCCATTGCCCCTCTCTGCATCCCACAGGCTTTCTCCCACCAAGGAGCAGACATTGCCAGCACTTGTCCAGACCTCTCCAGGTACCAAGGGCAAGGAGAGGTCCTTCAGTGCAAGCACCACATGCAGTGGAAGCCTCCATGCCTACTGCCTAAGTCCCACCAGAACCTGGCTGCCCAAACCCTTCAGTGCTGCACAGAGAGAGCTCAGAGCTGCTCCAGGCTGAGCAGAAGCAGCACCACCAAAGTCCTCTTACCTCCAGCTGAGCCACAGTTGGGTGAGAGTTGTCCATTGGAGCAGGTGCACATGTTTGGTCGGGAACAAAATCCATCCCCACAGGAGTTCCTGCAGATTGCTGGAGGAGGAGGAGGAGGAGGAGGAGGAGGAGATGGAGCAGTAAGAGGAGGACAAGGAGGAGGAGGAGGAAGAGGAGGAGGAGGAGGAAGAAGAGGACACAGCAGTTAGCACCATAGAATCACAGAGCCCTCAGGCTTGGAAGTGACCTCGAGGATCATTCTCCCTCACTGGAGTGAGCTTGGAGTGAGGTGGGGTTGGGACAAGAGATAGGCTCAAGCTGCAGCAGGGGAGGTTTAGGTTGGAAGGGATCTTGAAGAGCAGCCAGTTCCAACCCCCCCCTGCCATGGGCAAGGACACCTCACACTAGAGCAGGTTGCTCAGAGCCACATCCAGCCTGGCCTTAAAAACTTCCAGGGATGGAGATTTTAGCACCTCCCTGGGCAGGCTGGGCCAGGCTCTCACCAGCCTCCTGCTGGAGAACTCAGAATCACAGAATCAGGCAGGGTTGGAAGGGAGCACAAGGAGCAGGCAGTGCCAACCTCCCTGCCATGCCCAGGGACACCCTACCCTAGAGCAGGCTGCACACAGCCTCAGCCAGCCTGGCCTCAAACACCTCCAGGGAGCAGGCAGCCACAGCCTCCCTGGGCAACCTGTGCCAGTGTCTCACTGCCCTCGCTGGCAACAATTTCTTCCTCATCTCCACTCTCAGTCTCCTCTCTCCCAGCTCAAAGCCATTCCCCATCATAGAGTCCTAGAACCAGTCAGGGTTGGAAGGGAGCACAAGGAGCAGGCAGTGCCAACCCCTGCCATGCCCAGGGACACCTCACACTAGAGCAGGCTGCACACAGCCTCAGCCAGCCTGGCCTCAAACATCTCCAGGGATGAGGCTTCCACCACCTCCCTGGGCAACCCCTGCCAGGCTCTCACCACTCTCCTGCTCAACAACTTCTTCCTACCATCCAGTCTGACTCTGCCCAGCTTTGCTCCATCCCCCCCAGTCCTATCACTCCCTGACAACCTCAGAAGTCCCTCCCCAGCTTTCTTGTAGCCCCCTTAAGAGCTTCCTCCTAACATCCAATCTGAACCTCCCCACTTCTAGCTTTACTCCATGGCACCAGCACCATGGCAGCTTGCCCACAGGTGTGCTTTGGGCTGCTGAAGGGCTGTGGCTTCTCCTCTGTCAAGATGAATAAAGCTGAGGAGGAAGTTTGGGGCTCCTCTTGAGGACCTACTTGTCCACAGGCTGTGGCTGGTGCTGGCACCTCAGGGCTTTTCAGCCAGCAGAGGCTGGGGCAGGCACAGTTCACTCCTTCCCCCTGCTGAGGAGGCTTCTCAGCAGAGCCAAGAGCTGAGCCAGCTTCTGCTCCCTGAGATGTTGGTGCCTCCTGGGTTCACAGCATGCTGGGCTGGGAAGGGATCCTCTAAGGGCATCTTGTCCAACCTTCCCCAACACCTCCAACCAGATCAGGATGCTCAGGGCTGCATGGAGCCTGATCTTGAATGTCTCCAGGGATCCACAGGATCTCCTACCTGCCCTAGGCAGCCTGTTCCAGTGTCTCCTCACCCTCACTGGGCAGAACTTCCTCCTGCTGTCAGACCTAAACCTCCCCTGCTCCAGTTTCAAACCATTGTCCCTTGTCCTATCACCACAGGACCTTCTAACCAGGCCCTCCCCAGCTCTTCTCTAGCCCCATCAGGTACTGGAAGGTTGCTCTAAGGTCTCTCTGGAGCTTTCTTTGCTCCAGGCTGGATGCAGCACTGCAGTTGGGGCCCCACAAGAGCAGGATGAGAGGATCAGGTTCACCTCCACCCCTTGAGATGTTTGTCTTTCCATGAAGCACTTTGCAGACCCTGGTCTGGCACCGAGGGACCTGGCAGCTACTGAGCCACATCTCCTGCTGGCTGAGTGGCTGAGCCAGAGATGCAGCAGCAGGATGCCCTCATAGCAATCCCCATCCCTCCTTGCCTGGGACCCCTGCTAAGCCCTTCCTGTGCCACAGGAGCCAGGAGCAGAGCTGGCAGCTTGGTCCCACCTGTGTAAGCAGAGGTTTTATGAGAGCCCCAGCAGAGCATCTCCTCCTCTGTGTGTTTTAGAAACACAATGAAGAGGACTTTTGGTCCCTTGAGGACCTCCAGCTCAGCTGGCAACTCTCAGAGAGCTGAGAAAAGTCAGCACCAGCCCCCAGTGTCACTAACCCCACATGCCACAGAGCAGCTCTTTGGCTCCTTAACCCTTCCCTGTACAGTCCCTGGGGCCTTGGCAGGGCATCTGCTGCCCAAGGCATGGTGAGGAAGATGCTGGGAGGGAAATGTCTTACATCCCCTGGGCTGAAGCTGCATGCATTGAATTCTTGAGTCCTTTCACCTCTCTGCTGTCCTTTTCTGAGTGATCCAAACCTCAGCATGGAGGGGCTGGAAAAGGACCTCTGGAGCTCAGCCAGTCCAACCCACCCCTGCTCCAGCAGGGCACCCCCAGCAGCTTGCCCAGCAGCACAATGGCCAGGGTGGGGGCTGGAAGGAGACTCCACAACCTCTCTGGGCAGCCTGCTGCAGGCCTCCAGCACCCTCACACCAAACAAGTTTCTTCTCCTGCTCAGGTGGCACCTCCTGGCTTCCACTGTGCCCATTGCCCACTGAGCACCACTGAGCAGAGTCTGGCCCCAGCCTCCTGCTCCCCACTCTTTAGCTCTTGCTGAGCATTGCTCAGCTCCCCTCTGGAGCTGCTCTTCTGCAGGCTCTCAGCCTTTGCTCCTTACAGAGCTGCTCCAGGCCCCTCAGCAGCTCTGCAGCCTCCCCTAGACTCTCCCCAGCAGTTCCCTGTTGAACTGAGGAGCCCAGAACTGGACCCAGTCCTCCAGATGTGTCCTAAACAAGGCAGAGCAGAGGGCAGGAGAACCTCCCTTGCCCTGCTGCCCACAATGTACCCCAGGATGCCATTGGCCTTCTTGGCCACAAGAGCTCTTCGCTGGCTCCTTGTCATCCTACTGCCCATCAGGGCACAAGCTTCAGCCATCTGCTGCAGCCTGGGGTGTGGATCCCCTCCCCCCACAGCAGGCTGTGCCCCTGGGCCCCTGCAGAGGGCTGGATACTCACGGACGATGCATTGGTTCCCTCCAGGCAGCGTCTTCCAGCCAGGGCAGCAGTAGGAGTGGAACCTTGAGCCACAGACGTTGGGTCTGGAAGGGAATAAAGCAACATTTGGGGCTGGGTTTTGTGCAGTGCAATCTCAGCTTCTAATCCTGGGGGTGACTAAAAGGTCCCTGAGCAGGTCAGGCCATGCTGGATGACTCTGAGCCATGAAGGATGCTCCCTTGCTTCCCAGAGCACCTTTGGGTTGGAAGAGACCTTGAAGATCATCGAGTTCAACCCCAAAGGAGGTTGTAGCAAGGTGGGGTTGGGCTCTTCTCCACAGGAACAAGAGACAAGACAAGAAGAAATGGCCTCAAGGTGTCCTCAAGGGAAGGTTTAGGTTGGACATGAGAAGAAACTTCTTCATTGGAAGGGTTCTCCAAGCCTGGCCCAGGCTGCCCAGGGAGGTGACTGCATCCCCAGTCCTGGAGGGGTTTCAGAGAGGCAGAGCTGTGGTGCTGAGGGCCAGGGCTTAGCCCCAGCCCTGGAGGAGTTAGGGAATGATTGGCCTGGATGACCTTTTCCAACCAGAATGAGTCTTGCCCCATCCTTTTGCCTCCCACAGGCCCCTTTAGCTCTTGCTGAGCCTTGATCAGATGCCCTCTGGGGCTGCTCTTCTGCAGGCTCTCAGCCCCAGGGCTCTCAGCCCTCACAGAGCTGCTCCAGGTCCCATAAACTAAGACAGAAGAAAGTGGGAGCTGAATGAAGCTGCTCATGAAGGGCATATCTTTAACCACGGTGGCAAGCAGCACCTCCCCCTAAAGGACAATCAACCAAGGACATCACCAAGCTGTGCACAGGGGACCTTGGGAGAGGTCCTGGACACTCTCAGGGTCCCCAATTGTTCTTCCCCAGCCCAAACCTTGCTGAGCATATGCTAAGAATTAGCAGAGTTTCAAAACAAACCATGGGGAGAACCCATTTTGAATGGGTTGGAATTGATGGTGTCAGAGAAATGACCTAGAGGGAGAATGAAATTGGATTCCAAAGCAATAAGTCAAGGAGGAGAAGGCTGTTTGGGGAGGGAAAGGGGAGGGGGGGGGGAGGAAAAATAACCTCTTCAGCAAAGCTGTGACAAAATTGCTCTGGAAAATTAATAGCAGCACTCTGAGGCTTGGGAAATACAAACTGCAAAGGCTTGTTCTCATCAGGGAGAGCAAAGGCAGCTCACTGGCAAGCAGCAGACTGCAAGCATGGGCTGTGGGGAAGAGCTGGGGATGGGGGAGGGATGGGGAAAGGATGGGGAAGGGATGGAGAAGGGCTGGGGATGGGGAAGGGATGGGGAAGGGATGGGGATGGGGGAGGGCTGGAGAAGAGCTGGCAATGGGGAAGGGATGGGGAAAGGATGGGGAAAGGATGGGGATGGGGGAGGGCTGGAGAAGAGCTGGCAATGGGGAAGGGATGGGGAAAGGATGGGGGAGGGCTGGAGAAGAGCTGGCAGTGGGGAAGGGACAGGGAAGGGATGGGCATGGGAGAGGGCTGGGGAAGGGATGGAGATGGAGAAGGGCTGGGGAAGACCTGGCACTGGGAAGGTGATGATGATGGGGGAGGGCTGGAGAAGAGCTGGCAATGGGGAAGGGATGAGGAAAGGATGAGGAAAGGATGGGGATGGGGGAGGGCTGGAGAAGAGTTGTCAGTGGGGAAGGGCTGGAGAAGAGCTGGCAATGGGGAAGGGATGAGGAAAGGATGAGGAAAGGATGGGGATGGGGAGGGCTGGAGAAGAGCTGGCAATGGGGAAGGGATGGGGAAAGGATAGGGGAGGGCTGGAAAAGAGCTGGCAGTGGGGAAGGGACAGGGAAGGGATGGGCATGGGAGAGGGCTGGGGAAGGGATGGAGGTGGGGAAGGGCTGGGGAAGACCTGGCACTGGGAAGGTGATGATGATAGGGGAGGGCTGGAGAAGAGCTGGCAATGGGGAAGGGCTGGGGAAGAGCTGGGGAAGGGCAAGTCAAGGTTAAAGCACTGCCAGGCAAGAAGGTTGCCCACAACAGAAGCCAGGACTTGTTTCAGCTGGAAAAGAGCTCTAAGAGGGACTGCAACCAGCAAGCCAGCCCCACCATGGCCACCAAACCATGGCCCCAAGAGCCATAGCCAGAGGTTTCCTGTACACCTCCAGGGCTGGGGACTGTGCCACCTCCCTGGGCAGCCTTTGCCAAGCCCTGACCACTCTGGCAGCAAAGAAATTTTGCCTCATGTTCAACCTAAAACTCCCCTTGGGAGCAGAGCCCAACCCCAACCTGGCTCCAGCATCCTCTCAGGGAGCTGCAGACAGCAATGAGGTCTCCCTCAGCCTCCTCTTCTCCAGGCTGCACACCCCCAGCTCCCTCAGCTGCTCCTCCCCAGCCCTGTTCTCCAGACCCTTCCCCAGCTCTGTTGCCTTTCTCTAGACCCAATCCAGCTTCTCAGTGTTCTTTTTGGAGTGAGTAGCCCAAAACTGAACCCAGGATTTGTCCAACCTCCCCCTCCCCTGGCACAATTTCAGGCCACTTCCTCTCCTTCTGTCACCTGAGACTAAGGAGAAGAGCCCAACCCCACCTCACTGAGCCTCCTCTCAGACAGCTGCAGAGAGCAATGAGCTCTCCTTTGAGTGTACTGTTCTCCAGGCCAAACCTCTCCAAGCCTGGAGTGCCCATTCCAGCTGGATGTCCAAGGCTGGGGTGCCCATTCCAGATGGATGTCCAAGCCTGGAGTGCCCAGTCCAGCTGGGTGTCCACACCTGGAGTGCCCATTCCAGATGGATGTCCAAGGCTGGGGTGCCCATTCCAGCTGAGTGTCCAAGCCTGGAGTGCCCATTCCAGATGGATATCCAAGCCTGGGGTGCCCATTCCAGCTGGGTGTCCACATCTGGAGTGCCCATTCCAGCTGGGTGTCCACATCTGGAGTGCCCATTCCAGATGGATGTCCAAACCTGGAGTGCCCATTCCAGCTGGGTATCCAAGGCTGGAGTGCCCATTCCAGATGGATATCCAAACCTGGAGTGCCCATTCCAGCTGAGTGTCCAAGCCTGGAGTGCCCATTCCAGCTGGGTATCCAAACCTGGGGTGCCCATTCCAGTTGGGTATCCAAACCTGGGGTGCTCATTCCAGTTGGGTATCCAAACCTGGGGTGCCCATTCCAGCTGGGTATCCAAACCTGGGGTGCTCATTCCAGTTGGGTATCCAAACCTGGGGTGCCCATTCCAGCTGGGTATCCAAGCCTGGGGTGCCCATTCCAGCTGGGTATCCAAACCTGGGGTGCCCATTCCAGCTGGGTATCCAAACCTGGGGTGCCCATTCCAGCTGGCTTTTCTTTCTCCCCTGGCTGGAGCAGTGGCTGGAGACCTCCCTGCACTGAGGCCAGACCTGGGGGCCAGCAGGATGCTCAGCATGACTGAATTTTGATTTGGGGAGCTTCTGACTCTACCAAATGCCCTCAGCCAGCACTCCACAGGCTGTGCTGCCCACCCTGCCCTACCTTTGCCACCCAGGACAACCCTGCTGTGGTGCCAGAAGGCATCTGCCAATCCCTGGCAGCCCTGAGTCCTTCCCAGCTGCTTGCTGAGCCAGCAGGCAGCAGCTCCATGCCCGGGGGGTGTCTTTCCCAAGCTGCTACCAGGAACAGGCTGTGGCATCCTCAGCCAGATGCCACCTCTGTGGTGTCCCCAGGGGCAGCCCTATGGGCTGGGCTGCCTCCCAGTCCCTTCTCATGCCTCCAGCTCCCTTTGGCCCCTGGGGGGAGGCTTCTCTTGCCATCTCCTTGCATTTCCACATGCCATGGGCACAGCTCTGCTCTTAGTGGGGTGTTTTGTCTTGGCATCTCCCACTCCTCAGCTGGAGCCAGTGCCCACAGGCAGCATTTGGTGCCACCCATGCCCAGTTCAGCCCTTGGCCCTCTTTAGCTCAACAATCCCACTGGTCAAGCTTGATGGAGCCCTGAGCAATCCCACCTAGGTGGAGATGTCCTTGCTCACTGCAGGGGGAGTGGATGGGAGGACCTTGGAGGGTCCCTTCCAACCTGATGCATTCTGTGGTTCGATTTAAAGCAGACCAAGAGGCAGTGGAGTCCCCAAGCCTGGGAGGCTTCCAAAGCCATGGAGATGGAATCCTAGAATGGGTTAGCTTGGAAGAGACCTCAAGGATCAGCCAGCTCCAACTCCCTGCCATAGGCAGGGACACCTCCCACTAGAACAGGTTGCTCAAGGCCTCATCCAGCCTGGCCTTGGTTGACTCCAGGGGGGACCATGGTTTGGTGGTGATGCCAATGCTGGCTGCAGGGGCAGTGGTTTGAGATCAGAGCAGAGGAAGAGGCTTAAGGCAGAAGTTTCCAGCTTCTGCCTTTGTTTTGCTCCTCTTTGCCCTGTGGTGTTGCACTTCTGGCTCTGGGGATAAACACCAAGATCCACACCCGTGGAGGACGTGGGGCTGGAAGCAGCTGAGATGTGCTCAAGAGGCAACTGGATGAGAGAGAGAGAGAAGCTCCAGCTGCATGCTCACTGCAATCAGCTTTGCTCACACTCAGCTCAGCTTTAGCCAGTCCTGGAGCACAGAGACCCACATCCTGCCCAGCATCCCAGCACTGTGAGGGCTGGAAGGCACCTCTGGAGATCATCCAGTCCAGGGGCACCTAGATCAGCTTGCACAGGAACACATCCAGGTGGGGTTGGAAGCTCTGCAGAGAAGGATTTCACCACCTCCCTGGGCAGCCTGCTCCAGCAGCCTCACAGCACAGAAGTTCTGCCTTGGGTTTAAGGGAAAGGTGTGGTGGAGCCTGGCCAGGCTCTCTGCCATACTCTTGCTCATCATCTTCAAGCAGAGGTGCCCCAAATCTGCCTCCTTGTAGCTGAAGAGTCCTCTGGGCACACATGGGCACCTATTTCATCACCTAACACAAGACTTGGAATGGAGTGGGGCAGAGTATTTCCCTTGGGATGATCCCACAACCACCACCTAAGTCCAGCTTGGGGGCAACTACCAAGCAGCACATCTGCACCTCAGCCAGCACCAAGCAGCACAACTCCACCTCAGCCAGCACCAAGCAGCACATCTGCACCTCAGCCAGCACCAAGCAGCACATCTCCACCTCAGCCAGCACCAAGCAGCACATCTGCACCTCAGGCAGCACCAAGCAGCACATCTGCACCTCAGGCAGCACCAAGCACCACAACTCCACCTCAGGCACAACCAAGCAGCACAATTCTGCCTTGGCCAGCACCAAGCAGCACAACTCCACCTTAGCCAGCACCAAGCAGCACAACTCTACCTTAGCCAGCACCAAGCAGCACATCTCCACCTCAGGCACAACCAAGCAGCACAACTCCACCTCAGGCACAACCAAGCAGCACAACTCTACCTTAGCCAGCACCAAGCAGCACAACTCTACCTTAGCCAGCACCAAGCAGCACAACTCTACCTTAGCCAGCACCAAGCAGCACATCTCCACCCCAGCCAGCACTAAGCAGCACAACTCCACCTCAGGCACAACCATCAGCATCACAACTCCACCCCAGGCACCATCAAGCAGCACATCTCCACCTCAGGCATCAGTTTCTAAAGAGCCCTGGGGTCCTGCTGCTCCTCCTTGGCTACACCTGCTTGCAGTTCCAGCTGGTGTAGTAGAGGACATCCACCACCAACCTGCCTCTCACCACTCACACCACCACATTCCTGGCTCCCTTCACTGAGCCCTTAGGGCTGAGGCTGATGGCACAAACCCCAAGCTCAAGCTAAGCAGTGAGACCTTTTAGCTTCCACTGCCTCCTTGGTGCCTACTCCAGACAAGTTTTCTACAGCTTCAAGGTGAAGAACTCAATTCATTGAGGAAAGGAAGTTGAGGTTCTGCCCTTCAAGGACCCCACTTTGGGGTGGGGAGGGAATGAAAAGCTCTCAGCAGAGTTGCAGCAGCAGAGTTTTGTTGACTCCCACTCAGGGCTTCTCTCACAGAATCAGGCAGGTTGGAAGAGAGCTCCAAGGTCATCCAGGCCAACGTCTTCTGGCAGTAAAGTCAACTGAAACCTCTTTCTGGAGATGGAGTTTGGATTGTTTGAGTGCAACCCTAACCCAGCACTACTGTGGCCACCAAACCATGGCCTCAACTGCCACATCCAACCTCACCATGGCCACCAAACCATGGCCCCAACTGCCACAGCCAACCCCACCATGGACACCAAACCATGGCCTCAACTGCCACATCCAACCTCACCATGGCCACCAAACCATGGCTCCAGCTGCCATATCCAACACCACCATGGACACCAAACCATGGCCTCAACTGCCACATCCAACACCACCATGGACACCAAACCATGGCTCCAGCTGCCATATCCAACACCACCATGGACACCAAACCATGGCCTCAACTGCCACATCCAACACCACCATGGACACCAAACCATGGCTCCAGCTGCCATATCCAACACCACCATGGACACCAAACCATGGCCCCAACTGCCACATCCAACCCCACCATGGACACCAAAATGTGGCCCCAGCAGCCACATCCCACCCCACCATGGACACTAAACCATGGCCCCAACTGCCACATCCAACCCTACCATGGCCACCAAACCATGCCCCCAGCAGCCACATCCAACCCCACCCTGGCCACCAAACCATGCCCCCAGCAGCCACAGCCACAGGCTTCCTGCACACCTCCAGGCATGATGCCTCCAGCCTCTCCCTGGGCAGCCTGTGCCAATCCCTGCCCACTCTTGCAAGCAAACCAACTGCTCCTCACCCCTACCCCAACCCTCCCTCACCCTTTTGGTGGCTCAGAGCAATGCCAGAGGTGCAACAAACACCTCCCCCCTCCTCCTCCTCCACCACCCCAGCCCCGCTCCATCCATCTTCTCCATTGCAGCGACCCCTCCATAATTAATGGGCTTGACATAATGAGTCGTGTTTAAAGTCAGGCTGGAGCTGAGCTTTTGATTCTTCCTTGAACAAACAGGCAAGCCAGGAACTTCCAGGAAGCCCTCCAGGAGCCAAAAGAGCTCAGCTGCCTGCAGACTAATCACCCCTGCCTGCCCCCCTCCTTTGTTCAATGCATTCCTGCTCTTGGAAACTGTTCAATAGTTCATTAAAGTTCCTAATCCCATTCAAACCCTGCCCCAGCCCTGGGTCTGTCAGCACTGGGCCCTTCAGGAGAGGGTCACTTCAAACTGTCTCTGCTTTAATGAGTTTAAGAACAGCTTAGATCAAGGCTCTGGCTGTGATTTAGGGCTCCAGGGTTGCTTTCTTAATGGTTATTTGTGCAAGCTCTGGGATTGGTTTGGTTGGCATTTAGTTGGTGGTTGGCATTCACTTGGGGTTGGGTATTTAGTTGGTGTTTGGCATTCAGTTGATGGTTGGCATTTAGTTGATGGTTGGTATTTGGTTGGTGTTTGGCATTCAGTTGATGGTTGGCATTTAGTTGATGGTTGGCATTTAGTTGGTGTTTGGCATTCAGTTGATGCTTGGCACTCAGTTGATGCTTGGCATTCAGTTGATGCTTGGCATTTAGTTGATGGTTGGTATTCAGTTGATGGTTGGCACTCAGCTGATGGTTGGCACTCAGCTGATGGTTGGCACTCAGCTGATGGTTGGCATTCAGTTGGTGTTTGGCATTCAGTTGGTGTTTGGCATTCAATTGATGGTTGGCATTCAATTGATGGTTGGCATTTAGTTGGTGTTTAGCATTCAGTTGATGGTTGGCATTCAGTTGATGGTTGGCATTTAGTTGATGGTTGGCATTTAGTTGGTGGTTGGCACTCAGATGGTGGTTGGTATTTAGTTGGTGTTTGGCATTCAGTAGATGTTTAGTATTTATTTGATGGTTGGCATTCATTTGATGGTTGGCATTCATTTGATGGTTGGTATTCAGTTGATGGTTGGCATTCAATTGATGCTTGGTATTCTGTTGATGGTTGGCATTCAGTAGATGGTTGGCATTCAGTTGGTGCTTGGCATTTAGTTGGTGCTTGGCATTCAGTTGATGGTTGGCACTCAGCTGATGGTTGGCATTTAGTTGGTGTTTGGCATTCAGTTGATGGTTGGCATTTAGTTGATGTTTGGTATTTAGTTGGTGTTTGGCATTCAGTTGATGTTTGGTATTTATTTGATACTTGGCATTTAGTTGATGTTTGGCATTCAGCTGATGGTTGGCATTTAGCTGATGCTTGGCATTCAGCTGATGGTTGGCATTCAGCTGATGCTTGGCATCCAGTTGATGTTTGGTATTTAGTTGATGGATGGCATTTAGTTGATGCTTGGCATTTCCTTGATGCTTGCCCCCCTGATTAAAGGGGATCAGGGTGGGAAACCAGTGCCAAATAAACACATTTCCAGCAGGAACCTGCACAGCTCTTCCCCTCCTGCACTGCTGGAGAGCCTCTTCTACACAACCAGCCCTGAGAGAGTTGGGGCTGGTCAGGCTGGAGAAGAGGAGGCTCCCAGGTGACCCCACCTGGAGTACTGCATCCAGTTCTGGAGCTCCTAAGACAAGAGTTGGGGGTGTGCAGCCTGCAGAAGAGGAGGTTCAGGAGGGACCTCATTGCTGTCTGCAGCTACCTGAAGGGAGGTTGTAGCCAGGTGGGGTTGGGTTCTGCTGCCAAGCAACCAGCAACAGAACAAGGGGACACAGCCTCAAGATGTGCCAGGGCAGGCTGAGGCTGGATGTGAGGAGGAAGTTGTTGTCAGAGAGAGTGATTGGCACTGGAATGGGCTGCCCAGGGAGGTGGTGGAGTGGCTGTGGCTGGAGGTGTTGAAGCCAAGCCTGGCTGGGGCACTGAGTGCCATGGTCTGGTGCCTGGGCAGGGCTGGGTTGGGCTGTTTGAGCTTGGAGCTCTCTTCCAACCTGCCTGATTCTGTGATTCTATAATTCTAAGAGGGATGTGGAGATGCTGGAGAGTGTCCAGAGCAGGGCCAGGAGGATGCTGAGAGGCTGCAGCAGCTCTGCTGTGAGCACAGCCTGAAAAAGTTGGGGCTGTGCAGGCTGGAGCAGAGGAGGCTCCCAGGTGACCTTCTTGTGGCCTGCCAGGATCTGAAGGGGGCTACAAAAAAGCTGGAGAGGGACTTTTGAGGGTGTGAGGGAGTGGCAGGAGTGGGGGGGGTGGAGCAGAGCTGGAGGTGGGGAGAGTGAGGCTGGAGGTGAGGAGGAAGTTGTTGAGCAGGAGAGTGGTGAGAGCCTGGCAGGGGTTGCCCAGGGAGGTGGTTGAGGCCCCATGGCTGGAGGTGTTTGAGGCCAGGCTGGCTGAGGCTGTGTGCAGCCTGCTCTAGGGTAGGGTGTCCCTGGGCATGGCAGGGGTTGGCACTGCCTGATCCTTGTGATCCCTTCCAACCCTGCCTGCTTCTCTGATTCTATGACCTCCAGGGCTACCCTCCTGCACAGCAAGGTCACCCCAGCTGCCAGAGCAGGGCTCAAGCTGCTCCTCTTGGGGTTCCCAGAGATCAGCTTCTCAGCAGCAGCTCTGCAGCACCAAAGCATCCTGCAGCTTTCTGTCAGCACTCATGGACCAAGATTTTGTAGACTCCCAGACTGGTTTGGGTTGGAAAAGCTCTTTCTGATCGTCCACTCCAACCATTCTCTGACTCTGCCCAGGCTGGGGCTAAGCCATGACCACAGCTCTGCCTCTCTGAAACACTTCCAGGGCTGGGCAGTCAACCACCTCCCTGGGCAGCCTGTGCCAGGCTGTGAGAACCCTTCCAGTAAAGAAGTTTCTTCTCACATCCAACTTAAACCTCCCCTGGGGCAGCCTGAGGCCATTTCCTCTTGTCCTGTCACTTGCTCCCTGGGAGCAGAGCCCAACCTTCACCTCACTCCTCCAACCTCCTTCCATGGAGCTGCAGAGAGCAATGAGGTCTCCCTCAGCTTCCTCTTCTCCAGGCTGCACACCCCCAGCTCTCTCAGCTGCTCCTCCCCAGCCCTGTTCTCCAGACCCCTCATCAGCTTCATTGCCTTTCTCTGGACCCACTCCAGCCCCTCAAAGCCCTTCTTGGAGTGAGGAGCCCACTGGTGATGTTCTTCTGCCCACTAACATCCTTTGTCCCTCCCAGCCCAGCCCATTCTGTGGTTCTATTACCAGGGAGCTTCAGGCTGGGCACAAGGAACAATTTCTGCCCACCGAAGGCTGCCAAGCCCTGGCCCAGGCTGCCGAGGGCAGTGGAGGAGTCCCCATGCCTGGAGTGGAGCAAGGAGAGAGTACCTATGGGTCACACCAGGGGGGACACTGCCTGGCCCTGCCCTGGGAACAAGCTAATGCCTGCTTTTAGGAGCCCCTTTGAAGAAGCCCAAGCCCCCAGGCCAGTTGCTGCCCATCCTTGCCTAATCCCTGCAGCGGGAGGGAGAGGCCATGCAGGCTGGAATTCCAAGAGCAGATGTGGCCAGCTCCAGGCCAGCTCTGTGCTCCAGCTCCAGCCCAAACAGCACATCTGACTGTCTGGGCTGGAGGCACAGCAGCTCCCAGCCCATTCAAGAAGCATTCCCCAGCAAGCGCTGGCGCAGGCTGACTGGGGCCAGGCTCCGCGCGTGTGTCACGTTCTGCTCCCAGCCTGTCCACTCACCCTGGAACATTTTTCCAAGAACTGCAGCCAGGCAAGACTTAAAATAACCCAGAATG
>NC_087304.1:3494070-3599755 GCF_015220805.1 Pogoniulus pusillus
GCTCTCTGCAGCTCAAGCCAGGGCAGGAAGGATGCTGCAGGCAGGATTCTGGTTTCAAGCCACCTCTCTAAGTGCCCTTCAGCAGCCTGGGGGACATTCCTGGGGGAGAGAGGAGAGAGGTGCCTGGAGATCCACCAAGATAAGGTCAGGGGGGCTCTGGAGAGTGGATGAGGCAAGAGAGCTCTCTGCAGCTCAAGCCAGAGCAAGGAAGGATGCTGCAGGGCAGGATTCTGATTTCAAGCCACCTCTCCAAGTGCCCTTCAGCAGCCTGGGGGACATTCCTGGGGGAGAGAGGTGGCCTGGAGATGCACCAAGACAAGGTCAGGGGGCTCAGAAGTGTTGGCCTCTGGAGAGTGGATGAGGCAAGAGAGCACAGGGTTGGCTCTCTGCAGCTCAAGCCAGGGCAGGAAGGATGCTGCAGGCAGGATCCTGCTTTCAAGTCACCATCCCAAGGGCCCTTCAGCAGCCTCTGCCCCATGCCAACCACAGTGCCTGTGGTTAGGATGGGGGAGGATGAGGGTGCTGAGCTTCACAGATGGCTGAGATGCACAGGCAGGAGTAGGAGCAGCTCCCAGCTCCCAGCCTCCTGCAGTTTTGCATGTTCCCTTCCCAGCTGCCCCTCAGCTGCCACCAGGGCTTGGCAGTCCAGCCCTGTCCACCAAAAAGGGCTGGAAAAACAGCAAATGTCTCCAGTCAAAGGCTCCCCACGTTCAGTTCACAGCACACAGCTCTCCAGGGAGCTCCTAGGCTTGCCACTGAATCCAGGACCTCCTCAGCTTCCCAGAAGTGCATTTGGCAGACAGCTCCAAGGATGGGTTGCCACAGAGCAGAGCCTCCACCCCTGCAGCTCCAGAGGTTTTAGGAAGCTCCAGACCAGCTCAGGGATCTGAGAGCAGAGGTTTTGGAGAATAACTCTTGGGAGAGGGCAACTGAGGGAGCTGGGACTGCTTGGAAAAGAGGAGACTGAAGGGAGACAGCAGAGAATCAGTCAGGGTTGGAAGGGACCACAAGGAGCAGGCAGTGCCAACCTCCCTGCCATGCCCAGGGACACCTCACACTACAGCAGGCTGCACACAGCCTCAGCCAGCCTGGCCTCAAACACCTCCAGGGATGAGGCTTCCACCACCTCCCTGGGCAACCCCTGCCAGGCTCTCACCACCCTCATGCTCAACAACTTCTTCCTAACATCCAGGCTGACTCTGCCCATTTCCAGCTTTGTTCCATTCCCCCCCAGTCCTATCACTCCCTGACAGCCTCCAATGTCCCTCCCCAGCTTTCTTGTAGCCCCCTTAAGAACTTCTTCCTAACATCCACTCTGAATCTCCCCACTTCCAGCTTTACTCCATGGAGTAAACTCCACAACCTCCCTGGAGGTGTTCAGGCCCAGGTTGGATGAGGCCTCAAGTGACCTGTTCTAGCAGGAGGTGTCTCTGTCTATGGCACAGGGGTTGGAACTGGCTGAGCTTTGAGCTCCCTTCCAACCTAAACCCTTCTCTGCTTCTCTGACCCTGCAGGGCTTTGCCAACCTGAGTGTTTCTGTGATTCTGTGACTCAAAGCTCTGGAGCAAGAACTCTGTGGAGCAACCCAAAACCTTCAGCTCTCCCATTTCATAGCTCTGCCACCTTGAAGGTTCAGTGTCCCTCAGCTTGCTGGTTGTCTGCAGACCTCTTGGAGAGATGCCCACTCCCATCAAGCCACTGCACTTGGCCTTGTTCAGTCTCATCCCATTGGCCTCTGCCCACCCATGCAGCCTGGCCAGGTCCCTCTGCAGGGCTCTGCTACCCTCCAACAGCTCCACAGCTGCTCCTGGCTTGATGTCATCTGCAACCTCACTGCTGCTGGACTCAATCCCCTGCTCCAGATCATCAATAAAGATATTGAACAGAACTGGGCCCAGCACTGATCCCTGGGGAACACCACTGGTGACAGCTGCCAACTGGATGGTCCTTGGCTTTGCCTAGTTCAGGAGGTCCTTGATAGGTCTTCTCCCCCATGCATGCTGCAAGGTTTCATTCAGGCACTGGAATGAGCTACCCAGGGAGGTGCTGGAGTCCCCCAGCCTGGATGTGTGTAAGGAGCTGCCCAGGGAGGTGCTGGAGTCCCCCAGCCTGGTTGTGTGCAAGGAGCTGCCCAGGGAGATGCTGGAGTCCCCCAGCCTGGATGTGTGTAAGGAGCTGCCCAGGGAGGTGCTGGAGTCCCCCAGCCTGGGGGGACTCAAGGCTCTGGAGCAAGAACTCTGTGGAGCAACCCAAAACTTTCAGCTCCCCCATTTCAAAGCTCTGCCACCTCGAAGGTTCAGTGTCTCCCAGCCTGCTGGTTGTCTGCAGACCTCTTGGAGAGATGCCCACTCCCATCAAGCCACTGCCAGCTCCAGCCCAAGCAGCTGAGCATGGATTGGAAAAAGCCCTGCAGAGGATTCCTGCCCATTCCTGAAACTTGCTGCCTGAGGGACAGCACTGCCCAGCCCACGGTGGCTTTCCAGCCTCTCCTGTGAGGTCGCTGAGCATCTGCTGGCCATTAAGGGCTCTGTCTGTTAGGAAAGAGCTGACAATTGCCCCTGATCGTTCCAACTAAGTCAAGCTCTTCAGCACAAGAACCTCTTCAGAGTGAGGGTGGGGAGACACTGGCAGAGGCTGCCCAAGGAGGTTGTGGTCTCCTCTCAGCCCCCTTCTCTCCACACCAAACACCCTCAGCTGCTCCTCCCCAGCCCTGTTCTCCAGACCCCTCACTTGAGGCCATTTCTTCTTGTCCTGCTGCTTGTTCCTGTGGAGATGAGCCCAACCCCACCTTGCTGCACCCTGCCCTAGGGCTCAGCACATCCTGCCCTAGGGGGCTCAGCACATCCTGCCCTAGGGCTCAGCACACCCTGCCCTGGGGCTCAGCACATCCTGCCCTAGGGCTCAGCACACCCTGCCCTAGGGCTCAGCACATTCTGCCCTAGGGCTCAGCACATCCTGCCCTAGGGGGATCAGCACACCCTGCCCTAGGGGGCTCAGCACATCCTGCCCTAGGGCTCAGCACATCCTGCCCTAGGGCTCAGCACATCCTGCCAGGGAGCTCAGCACACCCTGCACTAGGGCTCAGCCCACCCTGCACTAGGGAGCTCAGCACACCCTGCCCTAGGGAGCTCAGCACATCCTGCACTAGGGCTCAGCACATCCTACCCTAGGGGGCTCAGCACATCCTGCCCTAGGGGGCTCAGCACACCCTGCCGAAGGGGGCTCAGCACATCCTGCACTAGGGCTCAGCACACCCTGCCCTAGGGGGCTCAGCACATCCTGCCCTAGGGCTCTCAGCACATCCTGCCCTAGGGAGCTCAGCACATCCTGCCCTAGGGCTCTCAGCACATCCTGCCCTAGGGCTCAGCACATCCTGTCCTAGAGGGCTCAGCACATCCTGCCCTAGGGCTCTCAGCACATCCTGCCCTAGAGGGCTCAGCACATCCTGCCCTAGGGCTCTCAGCACATCCTGCCCTAGGGGGCTCAGCACATCCTGCCCTAGGGCTCTCAGCACATCCTGCCCTAGGGCTCAGCACATCCTGCCCTAGGGCTCTCAGCACATCCTGCCCTAGAGGGCTCAGCACATCCTGCCCTAGGGGGCTCAGCACATCCTGCCCTAGGGCTCTCAGCACATCCTGCCCTAGGGGGCTCAGCACACCCTGCCCTAGGGCTCTCAGCACACCCTGCCCAGAACTAAAGCAGTGCCCATCAGAGAACCATTTTGCTTGGAGAAGACCTTGAAGCTCATCCAGTCCAACCCTTCTCTGACTCTACCAAGGCTGGGGCTAAACCATGGCCCTCAGCACCACACCTCTGCCTCTTAGAAACACCTCCAGGGACAGGGTCTCAACTATCTCCCTGGGCAGCCAGTTGCAGTGTTCCACCACCCTCATGGTGCAGAACTTGTTGCTCACAGCCAATCTAAATGTCCTTTACTGCCCCTCATGCTGTCACTGCAGTCCCTCTGCAGCCTTCCTGTAGCCCCCTTTCAGGTACTGTCCTGTCTCTTGTTCCTTGGGAGAAGAGCCCAACCCCTACCTGGCTCCAATCACCTCTCAGGGAGCTGTAGCTTGCCAGAAGGTCTCTCCTCACCCTCCTCTTCTCCATGCTGAACAACCCCAGGGTCCCTCAGCCACTCCTCACCAGAACTATTCTCCAGATCCTTCTCCAGGAGCAAGTTATAGAGTCACAGAATCAGTCAGGGCTGGAAGGGACCACAAGGATCAGCCAGTTCCAACCTCCCTGCCATGCCCAAGGATACCTCACACTAGAGCAGGCTGCTCACAGCCTCAGCCAGCCTGGCCTTAAACACCTCCAGGGATGAGGCTTCCACCACCTCCCTGGGCAACCCCTGCCAGGCTCTCACCACCCTCATGCTGAACAACTTCTTCCTAACATCCAGGCTGACTCTGCCCATTTCCAGCTTTGCTCCATCCTCCCCACTCCTATCACTCCCTGTGATAACCCAGTCTGAATCTACCCTCCTAACATCCAGCCTCACTCTCCCCACCTCCAGCTTTGTTCCATCCCCCCCCTCCCCCAGTCCTATCACTCCCTGACAGCCTCAAGTCCCTCCCCAGCTTTCTTGTAGCCCCCCTTAAGATACTGAAGGTCCCACCTTGGAGCACACCCCAAGTTCCTGAGCCAGCTAAACTGGTACCAACACAACTGGGAAGTATGCAGCACTGGAGGGCTTTGGGATCCCAACTCCTTCTCCCTAATTCCAAGTGATTGCTTCTTGGCAGCCTGGTGGCCTGCCCCAGCAGTGAGGTGTGACAAACACTCACACAGGCATTAGGTCATTGTTTGAGCAGCCATTGGCAGCCCAAACCTGGAGTAAAAACACAGCTGAAAGAAGGACCACATTGGGCAGGGTGAAGTTGGCTGCTTTCAGGTGTCCTGATTGCCTCTGGACCCCTCTGCTAGCTGCATCTCACTCACACCCTGGCAGCTTTCATGGCAGGAGCTGCTCTTGTGTTGTCCTGACCTAAAGCTGTTGCTCATGAAACAGGGCAGAAGTGGATTCCTTTGCCTGGCTGTGGGGTGGCAATGGCAGGATGGAAATGCCTCTGGTGCTGAGGGCAGGCACTGTGAGCAGCCAGCTCCTGAGAGGTCTCCACAGCTGCCTGAAAGGAGCCAGCTGGGTTTGTCTCTGCTCCCAAATGGCCTCCAAGGGAGGTTTAAGTTGGACATGAGGAACAATTTCTGCCTCAAAAGGGTTGCCAAGGCCTGGCTCAGGCTGCTCAGGGCTCCCCATGCCTGGAGGGACTGAAGAACCCTGCAGAGGTAGTGCGAGGGACATGGGTTAGTGTCACCTTCTCACCACAAGACTCACGTTCCAGACCCTTCCCCAGCTCCACTGCCCCTCTCTGCAGCTGCTCAATGTCCTTCTTGGAGTGAGGGGCCCAAACCTGAGACTTTCCTGCCCAATGGCAAGGGCCAAAGCCAAGGCTAAGCTGACCTTGGCACCAGAAGGGCTCTGCAGCACAAGCTCTGGGGCTCAAGCCCCCCTTTGCAGTGCCCACCTTGGGGGAGTCCTTGCAGCAGGCAGGAAGGGTGAGTGGCTGCTGAGGAGCAGAGGCTGCCCCTGCACAGCACCCAGGTGCTGGGGAGCTGGAGGAGAGCCTCTGCCAGCTTGGCCAGGGGACAAAACCCACTCTCAGATGCTCTGGCATCCAGGCAGCCTGCAGCTTCCACCTGGGAGGCCCCTGCAGGACACCCCCTGCCCTCCATGGGCTTCCTAAATGAGATCTCCTGGGACCCAGGCTGACTTGTTAAGAGGGAGGTGAGCTTGTTAGTGACCAACATCATCCATGAAACAGGAATCAGCAGCTTTTATTAGCCTTGGAGGTGCAGCAAAAGGCAGAGAGGGAGGGTACAGCACGGGGAAGCTGCTCCCCACCCTGCTGGAGCCCCTTGGCCTGGCACAGAAGGGTTTGGCTCAGGCATTCCTGCAGGTTACTGTAATTGCTGCCTTACCAAACGCTGCTAAGCTACACCAAGTCCCAGACTAAACACAGCAGCAGCCCTGTGGAGGTGCAAGGAGATAGAGAGGAGGTTTGGCAAGGGCAGCTCCCCAGTGGGGCCCCTTCTCCTGAGGCCAAAGAGAAAGGAAAACCCAAGCTGGAAGGGAATGGCCTGAGCCCTGCCAAGCTCTCCACCCAGGAAAGCCCAGGTGTGAGGCTCTGTCCTCACCAAACCACAGCTCCCTGCCTGCCACCACCTGGGTCGTTGGCAGCCAAACCCCAGCTGAAGCTCAGCAAGAAAGGCCCAGGAAGTGTCACAGTGATTCCCTACAGGCAGGTCCCTTCCACGAGGCATTTCCCCAGGGACAACTCATTGCTGCTGGAAAAGGATCTGGTGCAGATTTGCTCCAGGGTTTCACCGAGGGCTTTGCAGTTCTTCTGGCTGCAGACAGCTCCCAGCCCAGCTATGGAGGCACAAACTGAGCACAGACCAACTGCACCCGGGCAGAAACCAGCCCTGCACCTGCACAGGGTTGGCATCCTTCAGGATCACCCAGTGCCAATCCCCTGCCACGAGCAGGGACACCTCCACTGCACCAGGGTGCTCAGGGTCCCATCCAAGCTGGTTTTGATCACTTCCAGGCTTGGAATCACAGAATCACAGAAACATCCAGGTTGGAAAAGACTCTCAGGATCACCAAGTCCAACCTGCAACCCTGCTCTGCAAGATTCACCTTACACCATATCACTACACCACATCCCCAGATCACATCCAGGTTTGGTGACTCCATCACCTCCCTGGGCAACTCACTCCAGTCCCTGACCACTCTCTTCAAGAAAAACTTTTTTCCTAATGTCTAATCCAAACCTCCCCAGTCTCAGCTTGAGGCCATTCCCCCTTGTTCTGTCTCCAATTACCTGTGAGAAGCCTCCACAGCTTCTCTGGGCAGCCTGTTCCAATGCCTCAGCAGCATCCTCCTGGGGAGCAATTTCTTCCTAATGTCTCATCTAAATCCATCTCCTTCCAGCTCAAAGCCATTGCCTCTTCCCTGTCACTCCAAGCCTTTGTCACAAATCCCTCCCCAGCTCTTCCTGGAGCCCCTTCAGGTACTGTCAGGCAGCTCTAAGGTCCCCTCAGAGTCTTCTCTTCTCCAGGCTGAACACCCCCAGCTCCCTCAGCCTCTCCTCCAGCCCTCTAATCATCTCCACCACCTCCTCTAGACCTGCTCTAACAGTCCTTGTGCTGGGGGCTCCAGAGCTGGCCCCAGCACTGCAGGTGAGGGTCTCTGAATCAGCACAAAGCTTTTTGGAGATAACAAGCTCCTGAGAGGTTTGGGTTTCTGCTAAAGGCAGGGAAAGCCTGCAGCAAAGCTGCTGTCAGTGTCCTTCCTAAGGTCAGACTCTGGTGCAAGTGACAGAGCCAGGAGGAAAAATAATTGGTCCTGGCTTTTAAGTAATAAGGAACACTGCCTCCTGAAATAAGTCATGGGAATTCATTCCTCTTCTTGCTCAAACAGCAAAATGCAAATCATAGCAGGAGGTGGACTCCTGTAGCCCATATGTTCAATCAATTGCTGCCACTGCAAGTCCTTGCAAAGGCACATTCCTAACCTCCACACTTCCCTGAGCCATCAGCTGCTCTAAGCTGCACAGAATTCCCATCCCACAGCTCTGACTCCAAGGCTTGGTTGGCTTCTAGGATTCACAGACTGCAGTGGGTTGGAAGGGACCCTCAAAGCTCAGCACAGGCTCAGAGGATGTCAGGGGTTGGAAGGGAACCAAAGAGCTCATCCAGTCCAACCTCCCCCCCTGCCAGAGCAGCACCACCCAACCCAGCTCAGGGCACACAGGAACACATCCAGGCAGGCCTGGGAAGGCTCCACACAAGGAGACTCCACAACCTCTCTGGGCAGCCTGTGCCAGGGCTCTGGGACCCTTCCAGGCAAGAAGCTGCCCCTTGTGCTGAGCTGGAACCTCCTGTGCTGCAGCTTCCATCCATTGCTGCTTGTCCTGTGCCAGGGAGCAGTGAGCAGAGCCTGTCCCCCCCCTCCTGACCCCCAGCCCTCAGAGATATTTAAATCTCCTCTCAGTCTTCTCTTCTGCAGCCTAAGCAGCCCCAGGGCCCTCAGCCTCTCCTCAGCAGGCAGTGCTCCAGCTCCCTCATCATCCTCAGAACCCTCTCTTGGACTCTCTCCAGCAGTTCCTGTCCCTCTTCAACTGGGGAGCCCCAAACTGAAGGCAGTGCTCGAGATGAGGTCTCAGCAGGGCAGAGTAGAGGAGCAGGAGAACTTCCCTTGATCTCATCTTGTCCAACCCCCCTGCAGGCAGCAGGGACACCTCCAAGCTGCCCAGGACCACATCCAGACTGATCCTGAATGTGCCCACGTTTGGAGCCCCAACCACCTCCCCGGGCAGCCTATGCCAGTCTCTCTCCACCCTCACTGTGCACAACTTCCTCCTGATGTCCAACCTAACTCTCCCTGCTCCCCTCCCACACCACTGCCCCACAGGCCCTTCTGAACAGCCCCTCCCCAGCCTTCCTGTACCCCCTTCAGACACTGAAATGCAGCTCTAAGTTCTCCCTGCAGCCTTCTCTCCTCCAGGCTGAACCTCCCCAACTCTCTCAGCCTGTCTCTCCGTGCCAGAGGTGCTCCACCTCTCCAATCACCTTTGTGTCCCCCAGACCAGCTCCAGCAAGTCCAAGTCCTTGGTGTTGGTCACCTCAGAACTGGTCACAGGGTTGGGTTGCTGCCCAGCTCAGCCCAGGTGCTCAGCCCAGCCAGCCTGGAGCCCCTTCCAGCAGGCTCTGGGTCACCCAATGGCCACCCAATGGCCAATTGTCAGCGTGAGGCCAAAGGGAGCTGACACTTTCCCAGGGAAAAAAGCCTTTGCTGTGTGTTTGGAAGGTTGCACAGCTGTAAGTGAGCCACAGAAGGAGCTGAAAACCCTGGAGGGGTTATTGCCTGACACACACACATGTGCTCCAAGGGAGGAAGCTCCCCCGTGGACTGCCACACCATTAACTCCTGCTGCTGGGAGCCCATCCCGGTGGCTGGGAGCCCTTTTACAACCAGGCTGCTGCTTTGCCTGTGCTGCAGACAACTCTGCTCTCATCTCTGACCCAGGGGCTTGGTCTGGCTGCTGTTTATTTTCTCATTTCATATGAAACAGGCTCCACACTCAACTCTTTATTGCTGGGAACACTGGCGTGGGGTGAGGCTGAGATCCACGCTGGACACTAGCAAATACCCGAGCTGGGGAGCTGGGAGCTTGTCCAGCAGCCTGTCTGGGATAGCTCTGGGCTCTACAGGCTCCCAACCTGCCATCAGCTGGAGCAAGATGGAATTTCACTCAAGTGCTGCTCCCCAATGTTCCTGTTCTGGATGTTACAAGAGGGATATGGATGGGCTGGAAGGCGTCCAGAGAAGGGTCAGGAGGATGAGCAGAGGGATGGAGCTGCCCTGCTGTGAGGAGAGGCTGAGGGAGCTGGAGGTGTGCAGCCTGCAGAAGAGGAGGCTCAGGGCAGAGCTCATTGCTGCCTGCAGCTGCCTGGATAGGGCACTGAGTGCCATGGTCTGGTGACTGGATAGGGCTGGGGGATAGGTTGGGCTGTTTGAGCTTGGAGCTCTCTTCCAACCTGCATCATTCTAATCTATTCTATTCTACTCACCAACTCCTTTTGACCTCATTGCTGTCTACAACTACCTGCAGGGAGGCTGTAGCCAGGTGGGGTTGGGCTCTGCTGCCAGGCAGCAACAGAACAAGAGGACACAGCCTCAAGCTGTGGCAGGGCAGGTTGAGGCTGGATGTTGTTAGGAGTTGCTGGCAGAAAGAGTGATTGGCACTGGAATGGGCTGCCCAGGGAGGTGGTGGAGTGGCTGTGGCTGGAGGTGTTGCAGCCAAGCCTGGCTGGGGCACTGAGTGCCATGGTCTGGTGCCTGGGCAGGGCTGGGTTGTGCTGTTTGAGCTTGGAGCTCTCTTCCTACCTGCTTCGTTCTGTGATGCTCTCCTGGCCCTCACTAGAATCAACTGGAAAAGAGCTGGGACGCAGCCTAGCCCCAGCCTTGGCAGGGCTAGAGAACGCTTGGAGTTGTCGGATCTGAAAGCTCTTTTCCAACCCATTCGACCCCCTCGGCTCCGAAACCTCACCTGCCGGCAGCCTGACCTCATCCCGCTCCATGCCCATGCCCGTGCCCGGACGCTCACTACACATGCGCCCTACGGGACACTGCAGTACCAAACGCCACCACACGGCGGCGCCACCGGCGCACAACGGCAGCTGGCAGGGCACGCGTGTCCACAGCGCCGCCTAGCGCCCCGCCACGGCACTGCGAGAGGCAGCGGCCGGAACCCTGGAGGCTGTAGCCGGCGCCTGCAAACCCCCAGCGAAAGCGTCGCCGTAGCTGGAGTCTGCACAGCCCTGAGGTTCGGACCGAGGTAGTAGGTGGCTGCGGAGTTGTGCGACTTGGGCCGAGCTTATCCGGGATCCGCAGAGCCCCGGGAATGGAGCGGGTTCAGCTGGGCTCCGCAGAGCCCCGGGAATGGAGCGGGTTCAGCTGGGCTCCGCAGAGCCCCGGGAGCTTGGGCCGAGGTCGGTAGCTGTTGCTTGGGCCGAGGTCGGTAGCTGTTGCCCAAAGAGCTCCGGGGCTTGGGCTGGGATCAGCCGCAGCTGCAGTTGGCGTTCAGAGGAGCTCCGGCCCTTGAGTCGGGCACCGCAGCTGCCCCAGCCCCGAGCCCCGCACAGTGCCTGCTGCTCAGACCCTGCGCTCCCTGGGCCCGCCCCCCTCCGCTGCTCATTGCTGAGAAGAGCCGCAGCCGGGCAGATCCTCGCCTGCTATTGGCCGTCTCTGCTGCCCGTCAGCCAACTGTGCCGCTCGCCAGCCCGCCCGCAGCAGCCCGGAGCGGTGTTCCGGGGCTGAGGGTCGGGACCCGGGAGGTCGCCGTGGGGCTTGTTCGGGTCCTGGGGACCACCTCAGATGATGAAGATGGGTCACGGGAACCATAGTAGCCAGGGGGAGGGAGCAGTCTGGGCCATGGTGAGGTCACAGGGCCAACCGAGGCCTGGAGAAGCGACAAAGAGACCAATCCGGGTCCTCCACTGGGACCGCTCCAGACCTTAGGGACCAGCTGAGGTTGTGGGGTCCGGTTGTAGCCTTTGGCCTCCCCTCACCCATGGCCGTGGCCCTGTCCAGCCTCGCAGCCAGCAAGGTTCAAGAAGGTTCACTAAGGCCAAGGGCAAGGTCCTGCAGCTGGGTGGAGGCAATGCCAAGCACCAATCCAGGCTGGGCAGTGCCAGGCTGCAGAGCAGCCCTGAGCAGAGGCACTTGGGGGTGCTGCTGGAGGAGAAGCTCAGCAGGAGCCAGCAGTGTGCACTTGCAGCCCAGAGAGCCAAGCAGAGCCTGGGCTGCAGCAGCAGCAGTGTGGCCAGCAGGGCCAGGGAGGGGATTCTGCCCCTCTGCTCTGCTCTGCTCTGCTGAGAGCCCACCTGGAGTCCTGCATCCAGCTCTGGAGCCCCTGGGACAAGAGGGCTGTGGAGATGCTGGAGAGTGTCCAGAGCAGGGCCAGGAGGATGCTGAGAGGCTGCAGCAGCTCTGCTGTGAGCACAGCCTGAAAGAGTTGGGGCTGTGCAGGCTGGAGCAGAGGAGGCTCCCAGGTGACCTTCTTGTGGCCTGCCAGCACCTGAAGGGGGCTCCAGAAAAGCTGGGGAGGGACTTTTGAGGCTGTGAGGGAGTGGCAGGAGTGGGGGGGAATGGAGCAAAGGTGGAGGTGGGGAGAGTGAGGCTGGAGGTGAGGAGGAAGTTGTTGAGCAGGAGAGTGGTGAGAGCCTGGCAGGGGTTGCCCAGGGAGGTGGTTGAGGCCCCATGGCTGGAGGTGTTTGAGGCCAGGCTGGCTGAGGCTGTGTGCAGCCTGCTCTAGGGTAGGGTGTCCCTGGGCATGGCAGGGGTTGGCACTGCCTGATCCTTGTGATCCCTTCCAACCCTGCCTGCTTCTATGACTCTAAAGAGACCATCCCCAAGGGCAGCGTCGCGGAGGACACCAACAGAGCAGGACAGGGATCAGAGCCTCAGGCTGGTTTATTGCCCGTTTCTGGTGGCACCCTCCAGTGCTGGTGGCTCCACGCTGCTGGAGGACTTGGGGACAGACAGGGGTTGGGGCACTATGGAGTCCCTCCGTGGGACAAGGGAGAGGAGCAGGACAGGGAAGGAGACTTTGGTGCTGCTGCTCCCATCACGGCTCCATCCAGGGTGTCCCTGAGGCTGGCAGGCTCCAGGCACTGAACTCCCCCGAGTCTGTGAAGGCCTTGGTGGCCACCTGGATGTGGTGCAGGGTCCTGGGTCGCAGTCCCGTCAGGGTGTAAGATGTCTGCTCCTGTGCCTCGATCTGGGAGTAGAGCCAGGGTTAGGGGCACATGGTCGGGGGGGGGGGGGGGGGGGAGAAGGGCAGGACGCAGCCTTGCTCTGCTGTGCCTCAGCCCAGCCCCTGCAGGAGGGCAGGGGAGGCAGTACCGTGGTGATGGAGCTGTCCTCCCCGGCACAGCGGATGCGGTACTTGAGCGGGAAGTAGTCTGGGAAGGGCCAGGAGCTTGGGGGACTCCACTCCAGCAGCAGCTTCTCGGTCTCCCCGGGGATGGGGGAGACCCGCAGGTCCTCGGGGGGGTCTGGCTTTACTGATGAAGCAGGGAGGCAAGGAAGGTGAGAGGAGCTGGCTGGGGGATCCAGCACGGGGACACTGGGGACAGTGATGCTGTTCACTGTTCAAGCCAGGCTGCAGAGGTGGCCTGAGACCCAGCAAATCATTGCACTGATGCTTCCTCTTCCCAAGTAAGGGAGCTAACAAGAGGGAGAAGGCCCAAAGGATGCCCCAGGGGCTGGGTTATAGAATTGGTTTGGATGGAGAAGCCCTCTAAGATCATCAGGTCTAACCATTGACCCAGTGCCACCATGGCCATTAAACTATGTCCCCAAGTGCCATGTCCACACGTTTCTTGAACACCTCCAGAGAGTGCCATGGTCTAGGTGATTGGATGGGGCTGGGTGCTGGGTTGGACTGGATGATCTTGGAGGTCTCTTCCAACCTGGTTGATTCTATGAGGACTCCACTACCACCCTGGACAACCTAGAGAGGTGATTAGACCCAGGCACACTGCCTGGGCCATGGGGTTAAGTGTGAGGGGTCTGCAGGGGACCCTGGCACTCACTGATGTTCTCCAGGAGGAAGGGCAGGAACGTGGAGGCAGTGCCCAGGGGGTTCTTGGCTGTCACATTCACCACGTAGGGGGTGAGGGAGAACATCTGCACGTCCCCAAAGGAGCAGCTCCGTGGCCCCGTGCGGATGCACTCACCCATCTCTGTGCCATGCCTGGGGGGCAGAGCGAGAGCTGGGCAAGGGGGCAGCTGCCCTGCCCTGTCTGCAGCTGCCCTGCCCTGTCTGCAGCTCTACATGGATGCAGGTACAGGGTGGGGGGGCTCAGCCAGGGCTCGGGACGCCCCCACTGACCTGAACGTGGCCACGAATTCGGTGTCCAGCAGCGGCTCGGGGGCCAGGACCCAGGAGCAGTTGACAGCCTGCGGGTAGCTGATGGCCCAGCACTCGATGTCAGGCAGTGCAGGGGGGTCTGGGGCAGGGGACAGTCATCACTCCACTGCCAGCCTCCCCAGAGGACCCCCAGCCAGCAGCGGGGGCCATGGAGGGGGCCAGGGTCACTCACAGCCCAGCCGCAGGCAGACGGTGGCCCAAGTCTCGCCGGTGCCAGGGTGGTGGCAGCTGTATTGGCCCTCGTGGGCCAGGCTGGCATTGGGGAGGGCCAGCCCCAGAGCAGGATATGTGCCCAGGACAGTGTCACCCTGGCGCCACTCAGCTGGCCCCCCTCCTCCCACCGGGCACTGCAGCAGCACCTGGGTGCCCAGGGTGCCATGCTGCAGTGTGCAGTGGCCTGGGGGACGTGGCAGTGGGAGTCAAGTGGACACATCATGGCAGGGACAGGGAAGGGTAGGGGGTGACAGGGTCAGGAAGAGTCTGTGACTCCCTGAAGCCCCCCACCTCCACTCCTGGCATGCTGCTGCCCCTCCCTCCCCAGTGCCTCCAGCCCCTCGCCTCTGTCCTTGGTCCCCTCATGTCCCCAGCCCTCCACTATCCCTTTACCTCTGTCTTTAGAAGCCCTGTCCTTCTGTCCTTGTGTCTGTCCCTGTGTCTCCAGTTCCCTCACTGCCCCTGTACCTCCACCCCTGCTGCCTCCATCTCAAATACCCAGTCCTGTCTCCAGCCTCCCCAGCTGCTCCCAGACCTCCATTCCACACCTCTGGTCCCTCTGTCACCGACCTCCCAGTTCCCCACCTCTCTGCCCACAGCCCTCCTGTCCCCCTAGGTCCCTTCACACCTCCATCCCAACTGACTGTCCCTCCATCCCCAGTCCCCATTGTCCCCATACCTCTGTTCCCATTGTCCCCATCCTCGGTGCCGTTGTAGGGAGCAGTGCAGGCAGGTGCCACAAACGCCACCACCCAAAGCCACTTCATGTCCTGGAGACTCATCAAAGCTGCCCAGTTCCAGGGACCTGTGGAGACAGGCAGGATGCTCAAACTCCAGGGCAGGGGACAGCAGGGACACTACAGCCACAGGTCCCCAGGTGGTGCAGGGACACCACTAAAGCCAGGAGTTCAGACCCACCTACAGGCTAGCCCCCAGTGCCGTGCCTCAGTTTCCGCTTGGCTTTGCCACAAGCTCTGGGGCAGTTTGCTGCCGCCCAGGAGGGAGGAAAGGGTGGGAGAGAAGGTGCCTGCGACTGGGGACCTGCAGCCACCTCTGCCTAGAGCCAGGCTTGCAGGTCACACCAGCGCACGGAGCCGGTCCCCGCCTCTCAGGGCACCTCGGGAGGGACTGTCCCTCACGGAGACACCCCCCCACCAAAACCCATCCAGCCCCGCTCTGACCGAGCCCAGCACCACGGCGACAGACCCTGCCCTCGGCGCCCACCGCAGCACATTGCCGACCTTCCCCGCAGCCTGCACTCCGGCGCTGCGCCCCCGGCCCCGCTCTGCGCCCCCAGCCCCGCGGGGAGCCCTGTCCCCCGCCTCGCTCACCGCCGCAGCGCCGGACCGGGGGGAGCCGAGGCTGTGTCACCGGGAAGCGGCGGCCCCGGCCGGCCCCAGCGCACTTCCTCGCTCAGGAAGCGTCGTCCCCGGGGCGGGGGGGGGGGGGATCCGCGCCGCGGCTCTGTCCAGCCTCGCAGCCAGCCAAAGGGACTGTCCCCAAGGGCAGTTCGGCAGCGTCGCGGAGGACACCAACAGAGCAGGACAGGGATCAGAGCCTCAGGCTGGTTTATTGCCCGCTCCTGGGGGCACCCTCCAGTGCTGGTGGCTCCACGCTGCTGGAGGACGTGGGGACAGACAGGGGCTGGGGCACTGTGGAGTCCCTCCGTGGGACAAGGGAGAGGAGCAGGACGGGGAAGGAGACTTTGGTGCTGCTGCCCCCATCACGGCTCCATCCAGGGTGTCCCCGAGGCTGGCAGGCTCCAGGCACTGAACTCCCCCGAGTCTGTCCCCGACCTCGCTCACCGCTGCGGGGCCGGACCGGGGGGAGCCGAGGCTGCGTCACCGGGAAGCGGCGGCCCCGGCCGGCCCCAGCGCACTTCCTCGCTCAGGAAGCGCCGTCCCGGGGCGGGGGATCCGCGCCCAGCCGCGCTCCGCGGGGAGCCCCGCACCTGCGGGCAGAAAAGCGCCTTCGGCTCCGGCCGAGCTGGTTGCAGCCCTTCCCACGCCATCGGCACGGTGCCCTCACCGCCACTCGAGCCCATCTGGGGCCACCCGGGCTGAAGGGATCGCAGGGACTGCTGAGAGCCCACCTGCAGCACTGCCTCCAGATCTGGTGCCCCCAGCACAAGAAGGACCTGGTGCTGCTGGAGAGGGTCCAGAGGAGGCCATGAGGATGATCAGAGGCTGGAGAGGGTCCATAGGAGGCCGTGAGGATGATCAGAGGCTGGAGAGGGTCCATAGGAGGCCATGAGGATGATCAGAGGCTGGAGAGCTTCCCCTGTGGGGACAGGCTGAGAGAGTTGGGACTGTTCAGCCTGGAGAAGAGAAGGCTCCAAGGAGACCTTAGAGCAGCCTGAGGGGCTGCAGGAGAGCTGGGGAGGGACTTGTGACAAAGGCTGGGAGTGACAGGACGAGGGACAATGGCTTTGAGCTAGAAGGGAAATGGAGACGGGAGAGGAGGAAGAAATTCCTGGCAGTGAGGGTGGTGAGACACTGGCACAGGTTGCCCAGGGAGGCTGTGGATGCTCCCTCCCTGGAAGCGTTCAAGGCCAGGCCTTGAGCAGCCAAGGCTGCTGGAGGTGTCCCTGCCCATGGCAGGGAGTTGGCACTGGGTGATCTTGAAGGTCTCCACCAACCCAACCCATTCCATGTTTCTATGACTGCCAAGTTGAAAGAAACTCCAAGGGTAAACTGGTCCAGCCTTTGAGGAGGAGGTGATGGCACCTATCCTGTACCATCCCCAGCTCTGCCAACCTCCCTCCCATCCCTCTGTGCCCACCCCGGTGCCCCCCCCAGAGACGAACCATCCGATTGGCATGAGTATAAATACTTTATTGCTGCTGTGCTGGGGTGTGGAGGGCAGCAGGGCTGGGGGGATGTGGGAGTGCATATGTGTCAGTGCCAGGGTGCTGCCCAGAGAAGCAAAGGGGCACAGAGGTAGCTATCCTGGGCCTGGCCCCTCAGTCATGTCACCAGCTGTGCCACCACCTCTTGTGCTGGCAGGGGCTCACCGGCCCTGCTCCTGCAGCCGCTGCATCTTCAGGATCTGGCACAGGAGTCTCTGCACATCCTCATCCATGTGGCCCTGGGGTGGAAGGGATATTGGTGTGGACATCAGAGTGGACATGGAATCACAGAATGGATGGGGTTGGAAGAGACCTTAAAGATCATCCAGGTCCAACCCCCTCCCCACTGTGCACCCCTGGGTTGGCAGGAGGATCCAGCCCCTTCTTGCTGCTCCCCCACATGCATGGGGGGCACCGACATGAGGCTGGCTGGTGCCCCAGTGTGCTGGTTTGAGGCTAATTGGAATATTTTAGTGAGAGAAATTAGATGATAGGCTGTGAAAAGGAAAGAATGGTGATGGCTACTTCACTGATAGGCTTGCTGAGATGGATAAAATCAGGGACACAAACAAGTGAGTCTCTGTCTGAGTTCAGTGTCTGTGTTTTCTCCCTGGGCTTCTGCTGCTCTGCCTGGATCTGTGTAACCCAACTAATCTTCTAACCCCCCTTGCCCATCCTTCCAGCTCACCTTGCACCTAAGGCAGACTCTGGGATTAGGTAGAGGGGTGGAAAGAAGCTGGAAGGGTGGTTGGGAGCCCTTCCTGGGGACTCTGATTTCTGGGAGGGCTGTTGAGTTTCTGTATTGCTTTAAAATTGTATATTTGGGAGTCTGGGGTGAGGAAAAGCTCAACAGGAGCCTGCAGTGTGAGTGCAGCCCAGACAGCAACCCTGTGCTGGGCTGCAGCAAGAGCAGTGTGGGCAGCAGGGCTAGGGAGGGGATTCTGCCCCTTTGCTCTGCTCTCCTCAGACCCCTCCTGGAGTCCTGGGTGCAGTTCTGGAGCCCCCAGCACAAGCAGGACATGGAAGTGTTGGAGCCAGTCCAGAGGAGGCCACCAAGATGCTCAGAGGGCTGCAGCAGCTCTGCTCTAAGCACAGGCTGAGAGAGTTTGGGCTCTGCAGCCTGGAGAGGAGAAGGCTTCCAGGAGACCTTGGAGTGGCCTTGCAGGGTCTGAAAGGGGCTACAGTAAGTCTGGGGAGGGACTATTGGCAAGGGCTTGGAATGAGAGGAGGAGGAGGAATGGGTTGAAAGTGGCAGAGGGGAGATTGAAAGTGGATGTGAGGAAGAAGTTTGCAGTGAGGGTGGTGAGAGACTGGCACAGGTTTGCCCAAGGAGGTTGTGGAGCACAGAAGCACCAAATGTGATCGAAGATCTTCTGTGCTCCACAACCTCCCTGGAGGTGTTCAAGGCCAGGTTGGATGAGACCTTAAGCGACCTGTTCTAGTGGGAGGTGCCCCTGCCTGTGGCTGGGGGTTTGAACTGGCTGAGCTTTGAGCTCTCTTCCAACCTAACCCATTCTATGGTTCTCTGACTTCTGTCTGTAGCTGTAAATATTGTGACCATCTGCTTGTATATTGTGCTAAGCTGTGAACAGAAAAGCTTCATTCCTTAACTCCCAGCTGGCTGAGTCTAGTCTGGGTGAATTCTTTTGGGGGGAAGCAGGTAACTCCCAAACCATCACACCCGGTGTGTCACACTGGTGTCCCCACTTCCCTCCTCATCCACATCCCCATCTCACCTGCACTGCATACAGCAGGTGGCTCCGGTACAGCGTCACCACCTTGCTGTGCCTCTTCTCTGTCTCCTGCAAGCCAACCAGCAGGTTTAGGCACGGGGCTGAGGGCTTACAGAACCCACCAGGCAATGCCCACAAGTGTGTCCCCACCCTCACCCAATACCCACCACCAGCTTCTCCTCCAGTGCACGGATCCTGGCCTGGAGTGCAGCACTGTCTGGGGCTGACTGCGGTGGTCCCCGGGACTCGGGGAGTGCGTTCAGGGCTTCCTTCAGCCTGAAGACCTCCTTGGAGAGCTCAGTGATCTGTGCAGCACCCAGAGGTTTCCCTCAGCCTCAGCTCCCCTAGGGTCTCCCATGGCCATGCCCACTGCCACACCCGGGTGGCCCCCGTGGCAGGGCAGAGGCAGAGCTCCCACCCCTCTCCCTCTGCCCCTGGGTTTGAGCTCAGCTTGGGGAAGGAGAAAGAGGGAAGAAAATGCAAGGAAGCAACAAAGCCTCACCCAGCCTGGCCTTGAACACGTCCAGGGAGGGCACATCCACAACCTCCCCGGGCAAGCCTGTGCCAGTGCCTCCCCACCCTCACCGCCAAGAATTTCTTCCTCACCTCCAGCCTCTACCTCCTCCCTTCACCCACTCTCCCACACCCTCTCTCCCTGTCCCCTACCTTCCTGTCCCTCTCCCTGACCAGCCGTGCCGAGTCCTCGGCGTGGCCGTGGAGCTCCCGCAGCTTGCGCGCCTCGTCCTGCGCCTCTGCCAGCTGCCTGTGTGCCGCCGCCAGCCGCTCCTCGGCCGCCTGACGCTCGCTCTTCATGAAGAGCGCCTGGCGCTGCACGCGGAACACCTCCTCGCACGTCTTCTCGTGGCGCCTCTGCAGCTCGCCCAGCTGCTGCGCCAGCGCCGCCGCCTCGGCCCTCAGCCCCTCCTGTGCCGCCTCGTGCTCTGCCCGCGGCACCGCCGACGCCAGCTCGGCCTCCAGCCGGGCGGCCTCACGCCTCTTGGCCTCCGCCGTGGCCTCCAGCCGAGCCGCCCTCTCCCGCAGCGCCCGCGCCTGCTCCTCCAGCGCCGCCGTGGCCCGGGCGTGCTCGTCCCGTGGCACTCGGCCTTCTGCCTCCGCCTGCGCCAGCCGCAGCCGCTCCAGGGCGTCCTCGTGCTCCCTCCGCGCCACCGGCCGGGCCGCCAGCTGCTCGCGCAGGCTGCCCAGCTCGGCCTCCCTGCGGCCCAGCGTCTCCCGCAGCTGCCCCAGCTGGGCTGTCGCCTCCTCGTGCTGCCGTGCCAGCTCTGCCACCCGTCGCTCCAGTGCCCCTGGCTCCGGCTGGGGACTGCCCGCGGCTCGCCGGTCCCTCGCCTTGGCCTCCAGCTGCTGCCGCAGGGCCTCCGCCTCAGCCTCCGCCCGGCTGCACCGCTCCAGCAAAGCCTCCTTCTGCCTTGATGCCTCTTCTAGGGAGGCCCCCATGGAGGCTGTCGCCTCCACAGCCTCCAAACGGGCCTGCAGCTCCTTCACCCGCTGCTCCCTCTCCTTCAGTGCTGCTTGTGCCTGCCGCAGAGCTGCCTGGGCCTCTGCCAGCTCAGCACCAGCCTCCCGCTCGGAGGAGGAGGAGGTCTTGGGCACCCGCAGCTCACCCAGAGCCACCTTGCTCTCGCCTCTGGCCCTGGCTGGCTCCTTGGCCACGCTCCCCTCCGTGGTCTGCTGCGGCGCTTGCTCAGCACCTTGGCTTTGTGCCTCTCGCTGTCCCCCAGCCTCGTCCCTCGCACCTGTGCCCCGCAGCAGCTCCGAGCGCTGTGCCCGCAGCTGCTCCAGCTCACGCTGCAGAGCCTTGTAGAGGCTGGCGGGCACCACGTCCCCTGGGGCACCCACCATGCTCTCGTCCCGCTCGAAGTTCTCCAGCACCTGCCGAGGAGATGGGGAGGTCAGCAGAGGGGCCGGGGGGCAGCGCCTGGCAGGGACAGACAGACAGACGGATGCTCACCTGGATCTTCTCCCGAAGCTCCTTGTTCTGCACCGTGAGGGACTGCACCTGCCCCTGCAGCGTGGCCAGCAGCTCCTCAGCCGAGGGGCTCAGCGTCTTCTTGGAGAGCAGCAGCTCTGCCCCTGCAGGGTGCAGGGACTCCAGTGCCATGCCCGCCCTTGCCCCTGCTCCCTGCCACGCAGTGCCACCTCCCCAAGGGCTGCTTTAACCACCTGGGGATGTTGGGCCCTACCTGGAAACTCGAGGGGGTCTCCCTCCTCATCCTGCAGTGTCTCGATGTCATAGCTTGTGTTCTCCTTCTCGTTCTGGGGGTGCAGAGTGAGGGTCAGCGCCCCCCAACACCTCACCCCCTGGCACTGCCAGCTGCTGCCCACACCTACCTCCAGTGAGGACAAGCGGCTCCGCAGAGCCTCCACCTCCCTGCCCAGCCTCTCCTTCTCACCATCCCGCGCCGCCAGCCGCTCCTCCAGCTCCTTGATCTGTGCGGCAGGACACAGCCATGGGAGTCCTTTGGCTCCCACCAGAGAGCCCAGGTGGCATTCCCAGCACCAGGACCCCCCCAGAGAACCCAGCCCACTCAGGAGCTCTTCACCGGCCTCACCTGCTTCTCCATGGAGCGCAGGGAGCCCTCATCCAGCTCCGCCCGCTAGCAGGGTACGGAGAGAAAACAGGGAGAGGTAAATGCTGCCCCCGTGCCCCCTGTGCCCTCCACTCCCGAGGGACATGGTGGCACCTCCCGGGTGGCTCAGGTACCTCCCGTCTCTGCTTCTCCTGCTGCTCCAAGCCTCGGATCTTCTGCAAGAACTGGGCCCTCTCCTGCCGCAGCCGCACGATCTCCTCGTAGGCATCCCGGTCCTCCTGCAACGAGTGGCCCCTCCCCATCTCAGCCCCTTCCCCGCCGACAGCCTCCTCCCCACCGTCACCCCCTCCCCACCATCACCTCCTCCCCACTATCAGCCTCCTCCCGTCACCCCCACCCCACCATCAGCCCCCTCCCCACCATCAGCCTCCTTCCCCCCTGTCAGCCTCCTCCCCACCGTCAGTCCCCTCCCCCCTGTCAGCCTCCTCCCCACCATCATCCCTCTCCCCACCATCAGCCCCCTCCCCACCACTAGCCCCCTCCTGCCCATCGTCACGGCAGGGCCAGGACAGCTCTCCAGCACCTGTGCCCCCCGGGCCAGCCATGCTCTGGGATGCACAGAGTGGCTTTTTGGTACCAGAGAAAGAAGCAAAGCAGGGCATGGACCCCACCAGTGCCAGCACAGATCCCCCAGGCAAGGGTGCCTGGGACACACAGGGTGGAAAGGAGGAGGCTGGCACTCGGGGCACAGGGTGCTGCTTGCACCCCAGGAGCTGTTGTGGCTCAGGCCAGCACTGCAGGGAGGTTGAAGATTGCCTGAGCCAGCCATGCTTTGGCTACCCTCTGCCTGCCAAGTGGGGTGTGGATGTGGGGATCCCTTCCTCACCTGGCTGCAGGTGCCCAGGGGAGGCAGAGGAGCCTTCCTCTTCCTCGGGGTGCTGCTCTTGTCCCTGACAGATGACTGGCTGGGAGAAGATGTCTGCAGAGACACCAGGCCGGAGAGGACATCAGTACATAGGGAGCCCTTCCTCCTTTCTGGCCACCTTGGAGAGTCCCAGGGCATCTGGGGACCCTCACCCAGGGGCTGAGGCCAGGCCAGCCCTGAGGAGAGGTGGATGGCCAGGCAGGCCCTTACCTGGGATGTCTGCCCAACTGACTCCTCTTCTGTGTGGCACAGAGTGGGGAAAGAGAAATTGGGGAGGTTTAGGGGGCCCTAGGGGTGGGCAGAGCAGGCAGAGCCCGCAGGGCTACCTCTGTATGCGCCTGTAAAGGAGCCTGGGCACACACGTGCAAAGCACTGCAGCCACTGAGACTGGCAGCCAAGGCTCAGCACCACCTCCCAGCCCCCAGCTGGTGACAGCACAAAGGCTCCTCCAGCACCCAGGAAAAGGGGGCTCACGTCCCTCAGCCTTGCTCATCCCCTCCACCCGTGAGTTAGAGACAAGCCCTGCCCTACAGCACCCTGAAAACCTCCCTGGGGACCTGTGCCCTGGCACAGGGGGTGGCACAGCTGTCTTACCGCTGGCCCAGGAGCGGCGCTGGGCAGCCTCCTGCAGGAGGTGCTGGATGAGAGCATTGCCTGTGGCCAGGCTGTAGTGAGCAGCGTCGTGACCCGTGGAGTCCACCAAAGCCACCCGGGCACCGGCATTCACCAGCACCTCCACCGTCTCCACGCTGCCGTTCTCGCAGGCCAGCATCAAGGCTGTCCTGAGCAGAGAGGTGCGAACAGAGGTGAGGGAGCTCATTCCCTCCACCTCCCCATCTGCTGCCGGTCCCCACCGCTGCGGACTCACCTTCCCTGCAGATCCCTGCTGTTGACGGCGGCGCCGCGGTGCAGCAGGTACCGGCACAGCTCTGAGTGGCTCATCTTGGCAGCAAGGAGCAGCGGCGTGAAGCCATCCTGGGCAAGGGGCAGGTCGGGTGAGGACGCACAGAGGAGGCTCAGGTGTCCCCCTCGGGCATCTCCTGTTACCTCCCAGATTCCCGCAGCCCACACTCCACGGTGTGTTTTCACCCCAGGAACCAGCAGAGAAGCTGCTGCGTTCTGGAGGCAGCCCCAGCCTGGCTCCCTGGCAGGGTGAGGGGCAGAAGGACCTCACCTTGTCCTTGATGTTCAAGGGAGCCTTGAAGTCACAGAGGATCTCTGAGCAGGAGATGCAGCCGCTGGCCGCTGAGGAGTCACAGAGTGGCAGGGGTTGGAGGGGACCTCCAAAGGTCATCCAGTCCAAACTCCCCCCCCCCGCCAGAGCAGGGTCACCTCGAAAGGGGCAGAGGCTGAGTGCTCTGCTTCCCACGGGCACACAAGCAGGGCAGAGCTGGCACTGCCCCCACTCACCTGCATGGTGCAGTGGTGTTTTGCCACTGCTGTCGGCCAGGTCTACAGGGCAGGAGGCCTGAGGGAGAGGACAGGGTTAAGGGAGGACAGGAAACAGACAGACTGCTCCAGAGGAGGTGGCTCTTTGGCACGGTGGAGGGCTGGGCAGAGCTGAGGACTGCCATGTCAACCTACAGCACTGCTGAGAGAAGGGAATCAGAACCCCAGCATGGGCTGGGCTGAAAGGACCTTTTGAGGTCACCCAGTCCATCCCTCCTGCAGCCAGCAGAGACATCTGCAACCGCAGCAGGCTGCTCAGAGCCCCAAACACCTGACCTGGAATGGTGCCAGCTCCCACCTCTCTGGGCAAACTGGACCAGTTTCTCACCAGGCTCAGTGTGAAAGGAGAGCTGAAGGACAAGAGGGGACCCCTGGCTGGCTCAGCACCCTCCTGCCCAGTACCTGCAGCAGTTTGCTGACACACTGTGGGTGGCCATGCTTGGATGCCAGGTGCAGGGCAGTGTAACCTGGAGAGAGGGACAGACAGACAGGTCAGAGAGCAGGCAGTGGGGCTGTGGCAGAGGGGTCTGGCTGGGTGACAGAAGCATGGACACACAGGAGGAGCTGCTGGCCTGGGGTTGAATAGAATCACAGAATGGGTTGGGAGGGATCTTTCTTAAAGCTCACCTAGAAGGGACATTCCCAACCAGAGCAGGCTGCTCACAGCCCCAGACAACCTGATGTGGAATGGTGCCAGGGCTGGGGCAGCTCCCACCTCTCTGGGCAGCCTGGGACAGGCTCTCACCACCCTCAGCATCAACTGTTTCTTCTTCTCTCCAGGCTGCATCTCCCTTTTTTGAGTTTCAAACCATCCCTCCTTGTCCTGTCCCAACAGACCCTGCTCAGAAGCCTGCCCCCAGCTTTTTTTGGTCCTTTCAAGTACTGAAAGGCACCAGAACACCTCCCAGGGACATCCCCAGGAGCATCATCAACCACTGCCTGAGTGCCCACAGGAAGCTGGGACAATTTACAGCCCCTGGCTGTCCCCTCTGTCTCCTCAGCAGGCTAAAAACAACCAAGGTGTGCCAGTATCCCCAGTCTGCCCATGGCATTAACTGGGCACACGTGGTGCCCACGCCCTCACCTGAGCTGTCTTTGGTCATGGCATCCACGCCGTGGGCCAGCATAGCTTCCAGGCAGTCCACGTTCCCCCGTGTGGCAGCCAGGTGGAACCTGCAGTGAGGCCAGGGCCTGTGGAACTCATCCTTTTGTGCCAGCCTCATCCCCAGCCCTGTGTTGTGCCCAGGGTCCCAGGGACGTGGGTCAGCACTCACGCAGATTTGCCCTCCGAGTCCAGCTTGGTGGCCACCAGGCCCTTGCGGACCAGGAGGGAGGTCACCCTCCCAGCATCGTTGTAGTCCACAGCCTGCAGGAGCTTCTCATCGTTCTTGGTCCAGTCCTGGCTCTGCAAGGAAGCCAAGAGGAGGCTGTGATGGCTGTGCTGTCCCTGGGGACACGTGGGATGCCCTCCTCGTGTCTCCTCATGCCCATCCCTGCCGTCTGCCACCCATCTCTATCCCTTGGGGTGACCATCTCTGGGCCAAGCCTTTTCCAGGGTGCTGTGGTGTCTGGCCCCCAGGTGTGGAAGGTTTAGCTGGGACAGCTTGGGTGGGCTGAGGATCTTCTTCAGCCTCTCCCCAGTCTGCAGAGCAGGAGATTGACAGAGCAGGTCCAGTTCAGCTGTGCAGGGGCCAGGCTGTGACCAGCTAGGATCTAGGAGTGAGCCAACACTGCCAGGCTGCCCCTGCCCTGAGCCATTCCCCTGCCATCCTGGGCCCCCCAGTGCTAACACAGCCAGCACCCAACAGGTGCCTGAGCCCCATCCCTGCCATGGGATCCCCAGGGAGCCTGTTCCCAACCCTTCTGACTGCTGAGGAAGGGACCAAACCAGGACGAGCACAGCTGGCAGAGAGAGCAGACCCCCTGGGACGACTCCAGCCCCCACCCCAGGATTAGGGGGCACAAAAGCTGCCCCCCGCCCTGTGCAGGATTTGGTGCTGAGCCAGTGGTCCCGCATGTCCCCATACCGAGACAGGACCAGCTGGAGAAGTCCTGGGCTCACCCCGCAGCCGGTGACGACAAAGCCGAGCTCGCTGCGGTGGCAGCAGCAGGAAATGGATGTCACCTTTTGGGCATCCTGCCCCTCGCCAGCCTGGTGCACAGTGCCAGGCACAGGACCCATGCCACTCTGCCCGCCTGGTGCCCTTGCAAACCCTTCCGGTTCTGCCAGGCTAGGGGACCCCATCCATCAACCAGCCCCCCAGGGCCCCTGGGCAAACCGGCAGGGTGGTGCCCACTTCCCCCACACCCTTGTTCATGCAAGTACAAAGCAGGCTGGAGAGGATGCAGCCGAGCCCCGGGATGGGGCTGGAGGGGTCCTGGGGGGGATGGGGGGGACACGGCTTACCCCGGAGGACGTGACCAAAAGGAACAGTAGACGGAGGGCAGGGACGTACCGCGAAGGAGGCAGCGGCACAGAGGCAGATCTGCTTCATGGTGCTGAGCAGGAGGCGGCGGGCAGCCATGCACCCCTCGACCCCCGCCTGGCCGAGGGCAAAGTGGGGCTCCAAGCCGTGGACCCCAGACCCCAGCTCGGTCCAGCATCGCTGCCGGGGCGGGGGCCAGGTCCTGCCGCAGTGGGAGCCAGGATCCGCCTCCCTCCATCCCTCCCGTCCCTCCTTCTTTCTCTTCTTCCCTCCCTCCTCCGCATCCAGAGCTCCAGGCACCCCCGCATCCCTGCCGCGGGGCGGGCACCGCGGTGCCAGGCAGGGACCAGCACCCAGGCTGGTCCCAGTTAAACTGGGAGGCGTCGAGGAGGGGCAGATTTCCTACCCCATGCTCCAGGTGAGGCAAAATGCACCCCAAAACCAAGGGTGCCTCCTCCTGACAGCCACACCTCCCTCTCTGAGGGGGGACTTGTGGGACTCCTGTGCCCTGTGGGGGCACAAACTTGCCTCCTACCACAGCCTCGGTGCCCGGGGAGGGGCAGGACCCTTTGGCAAACCCCTCTCAAGATGGGAACCTCCAAATGCAAAGTGTCCCCAGACAGCTGTCCCCAGGGCTGCAGGACAGCAGGAGCCTCTCTCCCCACTCCCCACTCACAAAAGTGCCCAGGGCAGTGTGGGGAAACTGAGGCACGGAGCACCCCGAGCAGGGTAGGCCTGCAGACTCCATGTGGGGGCCATCAACCTGCATCCACAACAGTGTGACCCCAGCACGTGTGTGTGCCCAGTGGGCACTGGGGCCAGCACCATCACCCTCTGCCCGGTGTGGAGGCTGGCGAGAACCTGCGGCCCCGTGCCAGGCTGGTGCTGAATTATTGAGGAGCATCCCCATGCTGGTTCCACTGGCTGTGGCAGCTGGAAAGCTGGCAGCCATGCCCAGGGAGGGGACAAGGAGGGGACCTGGGGTCTGCTTCCCTCTCCCTGCTGCTGCCGCTGCTGGCTTTGCTCTGCCCCACTCCCAAGGACGCCCCTGGGACCACCTTTGGGTACACTCGGAGCTCAATCTCACCAGCCAGGGTGGGCACTGAGAACCTCCATGGGGCTGCTGGTCCCATGGTGAGCAGCCACCCCATGTCCCAGGGCACATTGCCACGTCCCTGTGACACTGGGGACATCCCGTGGCAGATTTCCATGTCCTCAAGTTCCTCTGGAACTTGGGTCAACCCGGGGCAAGTTCCCACGTCGCTGTGGGACTTGGGTCATGCCAGGGCAGGTCTCTGTGTCCCTCTGAGACTTGGCTCACCCCAGGCCAGAGCCCCATGTCCCCACAGACATCCTGGAGCGTGTCCCCACGGACATCCTGGGACAAGTCCCCACGTCCCCATGTCCCCGGGGCTGGCACTCACGTCTGCCTTCTTGAACCTGGCCTTCAGGCTCTTCATGGTGGCTCCAGCCGCAGCCCCGTGGCACCTGGACTGGGGACAGCCACGCTCGAGGGTCTCTCTGCCACCAGTATTGGCTCTGCCAGCCCCGGCCCTGCTGCTCCCAGAGCCCCGTCCTCGCCTGCCGTGTCCCCACAGCCCTGGCACCCGCAGAGAGGGGCACCCGAGGCGAGGGAGTTGGGTTACAGCTCGGCTGCGGTTACAGCTGGCAGCGCTGGGCAGCCGCGGCGGGGGGGGTCCGAGGGGATAAGCTCTGTTTGGGGAGGGAGGCAGCTTGCACCCCTGCAATGCCCGGGGACAGGTGGGTGAGGGGGCATGACAGGGCACCACCTGGAGAGAGAGCTGAGGGGGGGTCAGATGCAGTTCCCTCTCTGGAGTCTGAGGGGGCTGCAGGTGGTGTGGGGCATGGCTGGGTCCTGACCACCTGGTATCCACAGACGTTGTCTGGCACCTCCTGCCCTTACTGGCACCCCCTTGCCCTTTCCTAGCACATCCTAACTTTACCTACACCCCTTGCCATTGCTTGCCCTTCCCTGGCACCCACAGCCCTTCCTTTCCACCTCGTGCCTTTGGCTCACATCCCTGCTTTTATCTGCGCCCCTTGCCCTCCCCTGGCGCCCTCTGCCTTTCCCTGGCACCCACAGCCCTTCCCTGGCACCCTATGCCCTTACCAGCACCGACTGCCCTTTCGAACACCAGCTGCCCTTTGCAGCACCCACTGATCTTCCCCGGCGCCCCCCGCCTTTGTCTGCGCCCCCTGCCCTTGCTGGCACCTCCTTGCCCTTGCCTGGCACCCCCTTGCCCTTGCCTGTCCCCCTCCGCCCCATCCCACCCCCGGGGTACTGCAGCCACACCCCTCCCGCGCCAGCTGGCCCCGCCCCCTGCCAGCCGGACCCGCCCCCTGCCAGCCGGACCCGCCCCTGTCTTATGGCCCCGCCCCCCTGCCAGCCGGCCCCGCCCCCTGCCAGCCGCCTCGCTCCCGCCCCGCCCTTCCTCGCCCGGCACAAAGATGGCGGCTCCGGCGTCCCGCCCCGGCCGCCACCGCCCCGCCCCGCCGCGGCCTCCCCTGGGCTTCCGTCGGCCGGAGGCCGGTAACAATGCGCGGGCCGGCGGCCGGGACCGGCCATGGCGGTGAATTACGCGGCCGGGCTCTCGCCCTACTCAGACAAGGGCAAGTGCGGCCTCCCCGAGGTGAGCGCGGCGCAGGGCCCGGCGGGGGCCAGCGGCAACCGAGCCCTCGGCCCCGGGCGGAGCGGGAGGGGAAGCTGCTGCGAGGAGCCCGGCGCCAGGGAGCCCTTTGTGTGGCCCCGGCTGCAGCCCCTGGCTCCTTCCGTGGGCCTCCGGCCCTGTGGGTCGCTTGCATGTCCCCCCAGGCCCACCCCGCGGCTCCCTCCGTGTCACCCCCAGCCGAGCGCCTCCTTCCCTACCCCCCCCAGCCCCATGGCCTCTCTCCATGGCTCCCCCAGGCCCACCCTGCGGCTCCCTCCATGTCACCCCCAGCCCCATGGGCTCTCTCCATAGCCCCCCAGGCCCACCCTGCGGCTCCCTCCGTGTCACCCCCAGCCCCGTGGGCTCTCTCCATAGCCCCCCAGGCCCACCCCGCGGCTCCCTCCGTGTCACCCCCAGCCCCATGGGCTCTCTCCATAGCCCCCCAGGCCCACCCTGCGGCTCCCTCCGTGTCACCCCCAGCCGAGCGCCTCCTTCCCTACCCCCCCAGCCCCGTGGGCTCTCTCCATAGCCCCCCAGGCCCACCCCGCGGCTCCCTCCATGTCACCCCCAGCCGAGCACCTCCTTCCCTACCCCCCCCAGCCCCATGGCCTCTCTCCATGGCCCCCCCAGGCCCACCCTGCGGCTCCTCGCGTGTCCACTCCATCCCCACGGCCCCGCAGCCCCATGGGCTCCCTCCATGCCACCCCCAAGCCCCGCACCAGCCCCGTGGCTCCCTCCCTGTGGCCCCCAGGCCTACTCCATAGCTCCTTCATTGCCGCAGGAGTGGTCAGGGGTTGGCACAGGCTGCCCAGGGCGGTGGTGAAGTCCCCATCCCTGGAGGGCTTCCAGAGCTGCGTGGCCGTGGCACCTGGGGGGGTTGGTGGCCAGGGTGGTGTTGGGTTGCTGGTTGGGCTGGATGGTCTCAGAGGGCTTCTCCAGCCTCTGCCATTCTCTGCTCTCTCCTCGCATCTCTGCTGCTCAGATTTTTGACCCCCCGGAGGAGCTGGAGCGGAAGGTGCAGGAGCTGGCAGACCTGATCAGGAGTTCCTCCAACGTCGTGTTCCACACGGGGGCTGGCATCAGCACTGCCTCAGGCATTCCTGACTTCAGGTAAGGGTGGTGGGCAGGGGTTGGAGTGATGGCAGCTCCTCCCAGGCCTGTTTGAGAAGCTCTGAGCTGTGCCTCCCACTAATCCAGCCAGACCTGCTCCATCCCTCCCGGATGCAGTTGAAAATCCCTCTCCCTTTTCCCACTCATCTGAGGTCAGGTTGTGCCCCACGGAAGCTTCCATCCACTGCTGACCTTCTTTTAGCAGTGCTTTGCTCATCCCACCCACAGGACCTGTGGTGCTTTTCCATTGTCTCCTCGGAGCCCAAGCTCCCAAGTCTCACTCTCTTCTATCCCCACTGCTGCAGGGGGCCCAATGGTGTCTGGACTATGGAAGAAAAGGGACTGTCCCCAAAATTTGACACCACCTTTGAGAATGCCAGGCCCTCCAAGACTCACATGGCACTGCTGGGGCTGCAGAGAGCTGGCATCCTGAAATTCCTGGTCAGCCAGAACGTGGATGGGCTTCACGTGCGCTCTGGATTCCCACGGTACTGCCTCCCCCTGCCCTGCCCAGCCTCTGCACAGGGCTGCTCTGCTCAGCACAGCCTGGAATCTGTCTGCACACTGGTGGAGGGAGTGGAAACTTGGGGTGTGCTGGGTTGGGAATGGGTACAGAGATCCACTGATAGAGAGAGTGGAAACTTGGGATGTGCTGGGTTGGGAATGGGTACAGAGACCATAGAATGGGTACAGAGATCCACTAGTAGAGGGAGTGGAAACTTGGGATGTGCTGGGTTGGGAATGGGTACAGAGATCCACTGATAGAGGGAGTGGAAACTTGGGGTGTGCTGGATTGGGAATGGGTGCAGAGACCATAGAATGAGTACAGAGATCCACTGGTAGAGGGAGTGGAAACTGGGGTGTGCTGGTTTGGGAGTGGGTGCAGAGACCATAGATTTCCATGGTACTCCTCTCCCATCCCTCCAGCCCTGCCCAGCCTCTGCACAGGGCTGCTCTGCTCAGCACAGCCTGGAATCTGTCTGCACACTGGTGGAGGGAGTGGAAACTTGGAATGTGCTGGGTTGGGAATGGGTACAGAGATCATAGAATGAGTACAGAGATCCACTGGTAGAGGGAGTGGAAACTGGGGTGTGCTGGTTTGGGAATGGATCCAGAGATCCACTGATAGAGAGAGTGGAAACTTGGGATGTGCTGGTTTGGGAATGGGTACAGAGACCATAGAATGGGTACAGAGATCCACTGATAGAGGGAGTGGAAACTTGGGATGTGCTGGGTTGGGAGTGGGTACAGAGATCCACTGATAGAGAGAGTGGAAACTTGGGATGTGCTGGGTTGGGAATGGGCACAGAGACCCAGTGATAGAGGAGTGGAAACTGAGGTGTGCTGGTTTGGAATGAGTACATAGACCTTAGATTCCCATGGTACCACCTCTCCCACCCCTCCAGCCCTGCCCAGCCTCTGCACAGGGCTGCTCTGCCTAGCATGGCTTGGAATCTGTCTGCCCACTGGTGGAGGGAGTGGAAACTAGGATGTGCTGTTTTGGGAATGGGTACAGAGACCATCGAATGGGTACAGAGATCCACTGGTAGAGGGAGTGGAAACTGGGGTGTGCTGGTTTGGGAGTGGGTGCAGAGACCATAGATTTCCATGGTACTCCTCTCCCATCCCTCCAGCCCTGCCCAGCCTCTGCACAGGGCTGCTCTGCTCAGCACAGCCTGGAATCTGTCTGCACACTGGTGGAGGGAGTGGAAACTTGGGATGTGCTGGTTTGGGAATGGGCACAGAGACCCAGTGATAGAGGGAGTGGAAACTTGGGATGTGCTGGTTTGGGAATGGGTACAGAGATCCACTGATAGAGGGAGTGGAAACTGAGGTGTGCTGGTTTGGAATGAGTACATAGACCTTAGATTTCCATGGTACTCCTCTCCCATCCCTCCAGCCCTGCCCAGCCTCTGCACAGGGCTGCTCTGCTCAGCACAGCCTGGAATCTGTCTGCACACTGGTGGAGGGAGTGGAAACTTGGAATGTGCTGGGTTGAGAATGGGTACAGAGATCCAGTGATAGAGGGAGTGGAAACTTGGGGTGTGCTGGTTTGGGAATGGGTACAGAGATCATAGAATGGGTACAGAGGTCCACTGATAGAGGGAGTGGAAACTTTGGCTGTGCTGGTTTGGGAATGGGTGCAGAGACACAGTGATAGAGGAAGTGGAAACTGGGGTGTGCTGGGTTGGGATGGGTACAGAGACCATGGAATGGGTACAGAGATCCACTGGTAGAGGGAGTGGAAACTTGGGATGTGCTGGTTTGGGAATGGGTACAGAGATCCACTGATAGAGAGAGTGGAAACTTGGGATGTGCTGGTTTGGGAATGGGTACAGAGATCCACTGATAGAGGGAGTGGAAACTGAGGTGTGCTGGTTTGGAATGAGTACATAGACCTTAGATTTCCATGGTACTCCTCTCCCACCCCTCCAGCCCTGCCCAGCCTCTGCACAGGGCTGCTCTGCTCAGCATGGCTTGGAATCTGTCTGCCCACTGGTGGAGGGAGTGGAAACTTGGGATGTGCTGGTTTGGGAATGGGTACAGAGATCCACTGATAGAGGGAGTGGAAACTTGAGGTGTGCTGTTTTGGGAATGGGTACAGAGATCCACTGATAGAGGGAGTGGAAACTTGGGGTGTGCTGTTTTGGGAATGGGTACAGAGCCCATAGAATGGGTCCAGAGACCCAGTGATAGAGGAGTGGAAGCTGGGATGCGCTGGTTTGGGAATGGGCACAGAGACCCAGTGATAGAGGAGTGGAAGCTGGGATGTGCTGGTTTGGGAATGGGCACAGAGACCCAGTGATAGAGGAGTGGAAGCTGGGATGTGCTGGTTTGGGATGGGTACAGAGCCCATAGAATCACAGATCTGTTATGGTTGGAAGAGGCCTTTAAGGCCATCCAGTGCCAAGCTTTTAGCCCAGCTCTGCCAGGTCACCACTCACTAAACCATGGCCCTCAGCACCACCAGGAACAAGAACTTCCTCCTTATTCCACCCTGCTCCAGTTTCAAACCATTGCCCACAGGCCTCTGCAGCAGAGCAGCTGCCTGCCTGCAGTGATGCCAGGTCACTCGTGGCACCCAGAGCCTCCCTGTCTCCAGAGCCTTGCTCTGGCACAGCCATGCTTGTCTAGAACATCATTCCTCTGGGTGCTGACCCTGTGCTGGGACCACCCAGGCCACAGCAGAGGGTCTCTGCCACCCTGCATCACCTGGCAGGTCTGATGCAGCAGAGCTGGGAAGTGGGGAAGCCCTCAAGTTGTGGAGTGAGGAGGGGGTTTGGGGCAGCTGCCCCCCCTTGCCCCAGGGTTCGCTCTCATCCTCCAGCTCACCTCTGCTGTCTCCCACAGGGACAAGTTGGCCGAGCTCCACGGGAACATGTTTGTGGAGGAGTGTGTGAAGTGTGGCAAGTACGTGAGGGCCTGGGGGGGCGTCAGTGGGGTGGGGGCTTCATAGCTGGCTCTGGCCCATCCCCTGGGCTTTGAAACCTCGACGGGATGAGGACTGCCTCTGGGCTGGGCCTCGACAACCTCTTTGGAGAAGAAATTGTTCCTCTTGTCCAACCTAAACCTCCCCTGGGGCAACTTGAGCCCATTTCTTCTCCTCTTATCTGTTGTTCCTTGGAAGAAGAGCCCAACCCCCACCTGACTCCAGCCTCCTCTCGGGGAGCTGCAGGCAGCAATGAGCTCTGCCCTCAGGCTCCTCTTCTCCAGACTGCACACCCTCAGCTCCTCCTCCTCATCCCTGTTCTCCAATCCCTTTCGTTGCCCTTCTCTGGACCCACTCCAGTCCCTCAGTGTGACTTGGAGTGACATTTGCCTGTCCTAGTGCCACCCTCTCTTGCAGGCAGTACGTGCGGGACGCTGTGGTGGGCAGCATGGGGCTGAAGCCCACGGGCAGGCTGTGCAGCGTCACCAAGGCCCGAGGGCTGCGAGCCTGCAGGTACTGAGGGCTGCTGGGGGTGCTGGCTGGTGGCTCCCAAGGGTTGCCATGGGATGGCAGGGACCTGTTCACCTGAGCAAGTGGCTCTGCTGTGCAGCCTGGGCTGGTGGTGCTTCCAGCTTGGGCAAAGAAGCAGAGGATGTCTTGGGGGACCTCCAAAGTATCCAGTTTGGAAGATCTCCAGGCGCTACAAGAAAGCTGGGGAGGGACTTTGGAGGCTGGCAGGGGGTGGTAGGACTCGGGGGAAAGTAGCAAAGCTGGAAATGGGCAGAGTCAGCCTGGATGGTAGGAAGAAGTTGTTCAGCATGAGAGTGGTGAGAGCCTGGCAGAGGTTGCCCAGGGAGGTGGTGGAAGCCTCATCCCTGGAGGTGTTTGAGGCCAGGCTGGCTGAGGCTGTGGGCAGCCTGCTCTGGTGTGAGGTGTCCCTGGGCATGGCAGGGGGGTTGGCACTGCCTGCTCCTTGTGGTCCCTTCCAACCCTGACTGATTCTAGGATTCCAAGGAGTCTCAGTCCCCTGGGGGTGTCTCCCCATGCCAGTCACCTGAGCCTGTTCCAGTGCTGGGGAATGTCCTGCTGTGGGATGCTGGCTCTAGAGTCCTACTGCAGCAGGATGTGGCCACTGATGCCTTGCTGCTGCTGCTAGCCTTTGGCAAGGAATCTGGCAGGAAAGCTTAGACAGTTCCCAGCTCTGCAGCTGGAGGTACCCTGAGGTGCTCTGGCCCCCAGATACCCTACACATGCCCTTCCTGCTTCCTCACCAGGCTTGGCCCAGCTGCTGCTCCCATCCAGGCTGGCTGCAGAGCTGGGAGGCTCCAGGCTGTGGGGCTGAGCTCTGCTGACCCAGCTCTGATGCTGGGGAGGGAAAAGCACATCCCCACTTGGAACTGGGACAGCAAAAAGCAGCTGAGGCTTGGGTGGCACTGCAGCACCAGCCACAAAATCCCTCCTGCAGGTGAATTCTGTGCCTTGTCTCACCTCCTGGGGGGGGGCTCTCTCTGTGCCTTTGCTGGGTTAGGGGAGGTGGGACAGGATCTGGGTCCCCCATCCCTTCACCCAGGGCAGCTGTGCTGCCTGGCAGGGGGGAAACCATGGTGCTGTGTGTGTGTTTGTAGAGGGAAGCTAAGAGACACCATCCTGGACTGGGAAGATTCCCTGCCCGACCGTGACCTCACGCTGGCAGACGAAGCCTGCAGGTACCGTCCTTGGCCTTTTCACACCGCGGAGGCTGCTGGCAGCTGCCAACAGCCGCAGCTTCCTCTCTGCCCTGGGTGTTGTGTCTCCCCCCCTGCAGGAAAGCTGACCTCTCTGTCACCCTGGGCACCTCCCTGCAGATCAAACCCAGCGGCAACCTGCCGCTGATCACCAAGAAGAGAGGAGGGAAGCTGGTGATAGTCAACCTGCAGGCAACCAAACACGTGAGTTGGGGGCGTCCTTGCTGCTGCCACCCGGGGCCCTGGGAAGGGACAGCTGTGCCCACAGGCAGTGACTGTCCCCTGACACAGTGCTGGCCCTCTCTTGCCCCAGGACAGGCAGGCAGACCTGCGCATCCACGCCTACGTCGATGAGGTCATGACGAAGCTGATGAAGCACTTGGGGCTGGAGGTGCCCGAGTGGTCGGGGCCGGTGGTGGTGGAACATGCAGAGCTCATCAAACCTGAGCAGCTCTTCAGGTGGGACCCCGGGGCTCGGGGGCTGCTGAAAGAGGAGCCCCTCCCCTCCCAGCACAACGGCCTTGGGACCACGCTGGTGGAGCACAGTGACAGCCTGAAGCAGGAACGTCCCAGCCCCGACACGGGGCCAACAGTGGTGAAGAAGATGAAGGTGGAGCCTCTCCTCACCTGACCCAGACTGTTCCCTCTCTGTCTAGACACTTGTCTGTGCCACTTTTCCTACCAACTGTTTTTTATGTCCTCAATCATTGTCCCTGTTTTTTAATGTAAGTATCAGACACACCTGAGCTGTCTGCCTGGGGCTGGTTGTGCCCAACGGCCTGGCAGGAGCCTTCTAGGGCATGGCTGCAGAGGGATGGAGGTTCCCCCCCACAAGAGCTGGCTGTGGAGCCTGGCAGACCTCAGAGGGACAAGAGAGCTTGGTGCTGGGGCAGTGGCACGTAGGGGTCACTGGGGCAGCTGATGCCATCTCAGAGCAGCTGATGCCACCTCAGAGCAGCTGGGGCTGGGTGGTGGTTTGGATGAGCTGATGTGATCTGGCAAGGAGCTGCCTGCAGAGCCCATCCTGGCCGTGGTCTGGTGGCATGGAGGATGTTGCTGGGGAGGACGGAGGCTGGTGCTGGCTGACTCCTGCCTGGGAGCTGTGAGATGATGCCCTAGACCCACTGCTGCTCCCTTTGCCTCCTCCTCCTGTGCCCACTGCTCTGGAGCAGGCTCAGGCTGGCTCTGGCCGTGTATCCCAGCTCCAATTGGACTCTGTTTCCTCGTGGCAGCTGGGTTTGAGGTGCTCCTGGCCCGGGGGTCCTTGAGCCCTTGTGGCTCAGCCTGGGCTAGAGCACAGCAGGTGCTTTTCTCCAAAACACAGTTGTATTTCCAGATCAAAATAAAGCTTAAAAAACCCAAACCTGAACAAAGGAACAAAAACCAACCCCTTACAGCAGCAAGAGATCAACACCCAACCAGCCCCAGGGCTCCTCCAGCCCCCTCCTTCCCTCCCCCTGAGCGCCCCCACGTCCCTTCTGCAGCTCCTGCTGTGCCCAGCAGGCAGGAGCAGTCCCTTCCCTCCCAGTAATGCCAACTGGAACCGCTCTCATCTTCCCCGTTCCCAGACAGAAGCAAAGCCAAGGTGGGGCGGGTCTAGCATCATCCTGTGCCTGGAGGCAGATCCTAGAGGGCTGAGCCCAAGGGCTTGTGCCACAGAAGATGAGGTGCTGAGCCACCCCATCGCGGTCTCTGGGGGGCTGCTCAGAGCTCCTCGGCCGGCTCCAGCCCTGCTGCGCTGCTGTGGCCAGCCTTGGTCCATGCCAGCGATGCCAGGCCGCGGTGCGGGGCGGTGCCATCCTCCGATGCGGCCTCAGCCGGGTCCGCGTCCCCGTGGCTCAGCCCCTCCGAGGCGAGCGGCTGCGAGGCGTTGCGGGGGGAGGCTTTGTCCAGGTGCGGGGCCAAAGTGTGGCCCCCGAAGGTTTCGTGCAGGGTCTCAGGAGCTTTGCCCAGGCGCTCCGGCCACAGCGGCTCCGAGGGCTTCTCGTCCCTGGCCTGGGGGTGTGTGTGGACCACGCGGGAGGCGGCAGCGTTGTGCAGGGACCTGGAGAACACTGAGAGCCAGGGCAGGGTCAGGGCAGCCCCAGCGGCCCCGGCCCCCGGCCCGGCCCCGCCCGGCCCTGCCCTCACCTCGCACGGGTCTGAAGTCGCCGTCTGCCTCGGCCTTGCTGGCGGCAAAGGGGCTGGTGGAGGGGAAGAGGATGAGGGCAAAGGAAAGCAGCAGGACCTGGGGGCAGAGGGAGGGATGTCACTGGGTGCAGTGATGGAGGGGAGCCAGAGCCCGGGACACAGCACTAGGGAGGGGCTTGGTGGCAGAAGCAGGACTGCGACCTGCGACGCTGCATTCATACTGGTGTGTGTCCCTGCCAGCATCCACCCACCCAGTCAGCCAGCTAGCCACCCATCCATCCACCCACCCAGTCAGCCATCCATCCACCCATCCATCCACTCAGCCAGCCATCTACCCATCCATCCACCCACCCAGTCAGCCATCCACCCACCCAGTCAGCCAGCTAGCCACCCCTCCATCCACCCACCCAGTCAGCCATCCACCCACCCAGCCATCCATCCACCCACCCAGTCAGCCAGCTAGCCACCCATCCATCCACTCAGCCAGCCAGCCACCCACCCATCCATCCATCCATCCATCCATCCATCCATCCATCCATCCATCCATCCAACCACCCACCCAGTCAGCCAGCTAGCCACCCCTCCATCCACTCAGCCAGCCACCCATCCATCCATCCATCCATCCATCCATCCATCCATCCATCCATCCATCCACCCATCCATCCATCCATCCATCCATCCATCCATCCATCCACCCACCCACCCAGTCAGCCAGCTAGCCACCCATCCATCCACCCACTCACCCATCCATCCACCCACCCATCCAGCCACCCAGCCACTTATCCAGCCACCCATCCAGCCACCCACCCACCCATCCCTCCCTTTGTCTGTCTGTTTGTCCCTCCCTTCCTCCCTCCCTTCCTTCCTCCACCCTTCCATCCCTCCCCCGACACCAGGAGGCTGAGGGGGGGCTGTGGGGGTCTTTAGGGGCTCCACACACCGCGATGCAAGTTCCTGTCTGTGCTGCTTTGTTGCTTGACTGCACCACCAGAGCCTGGAGCTTCTTCAGCTGCTCCAGGAGGGACCTGGGGACAGCAAGAGCTCATTAGCACCTCCAGGACCCTCCTGTTCCCCAGCAGGTCTGTCTGGGAGGCGGTGGGGACAGCCCCGGCACTATCCCCACCCCCTTTTGTCCTCCCCCAGCCCCAGGAACACCTACGAGTTCTGCTTCTCCAGGTGCAGGACTTTCCTCTGCAGCTCCTGGTTCTGCGCCGTGCAGGCTGACATCCTGGGGGAGAGGAGAATGGAGTCTGGGGGCGGGGGTGGGGAGAGGGCTGGCAAGGAGCAGTGTCCCCATCGCCAGCCATCTGGGTGCCCCCAGGGTGTCATCCCCGGCGCTGGGAGGGGGTTCTACCTGCTCTCCAGCCCATCGATGTACTCCTTCTTCTTCTTGCGGCTCTCCTGAGCCGATTGCTTGTTCCGGATCTTCCGTCGGATCTTCTTCAGCACTCGCTCCTCGTACTGGGGCCACACGGGGAGGGGGCGTCAGGGCTGGCACCTCCCTGGCGCCGCGACACCCCCACGCTCCGTGTGCTTCCCAGGCACGGTGGGACCCACCTTGGTGAGGGGCAGCTGCGTGGGCAGGGAGACCCCCTCCTTGGCCAGCAACTTCTTCTCGTCCTCCGTCAGCACCAGCTCCTGGAACTGGCCCTGGCTCTGCCTCAGCAGGGAGCTGGGCACCTGCGGCTGCTGCGGGGCCACAGAGCGGGCATGGCTCTGGGGGCTGCAGGCATCCCCTGCCAGCCCCCGGGGACCACGGAGCAGGGACGGGATCGTGGTCCGGGAAGGGACAGGGATGAGGCCACGGTGTGGGGAAGGGTGAGAAGTGTGGAGGTGGAACGGGGAGGGGATCGTGGTCCAAGAAGGGACAAGGCTGAGGACAAAGAGGGATGGAGACACAGGGAAGAGACTCACAGCATCAGAGCTGCCAGAGAGCAGCAGGTCCTTGACGGTGAGGCTGCAGGACGTGGGTGGAGAGACCACGGACAGGTCCTGGCTCTCCTCCAGGAAGAACCCAGGGTGCCACATATCTGGGTGAGGGGATCGCTGTCAGCAGTCCTGTGCCCCCCTGTCCCCAGTTTCCCCAGCGCAGAACCCTCACCCTGCCGTGTTCCCAGAGGTTCCCAGGAGTGACCTGATGCCACTCGCCAGCCCAGTGGCCCTGGACTGTGTCCCACCAAACTGTCCTGCCCAGAGGGTCCTGCCCCAGTCCCTCCCGGAACACTCTGTGCTGCTCAGCACCCCCAAACCTCCCTCCTCGTCCAGTCTCCCCCACCACACACCTGCCCAGCTCAGCACCCCCACACCTCCCTCCTCATGCAGTCTCCCCCACCACACACCTGCCCAGCTCAGCACCCCCACACCTCCCTCCTTGTCCAGTCTCCCCCACCACACACCTGCCCAGCTCAGCACCCCCACACCTCCCTCCTTGTCCAGTCTCCCCCACCACACACCTGCCCAGCTCAGCACCCCCACACCTCCCTCCTTGTCCAGTCTCCCCCACCACACACCTGCCCAGCTCAGCACCCCCACACCTCCCTCCTCATCCAGTCTCCCCCACCACACACCTGCCCAGCTCAGCACCCTCAAACCTCCCTCCTTGTCCAGTCTCCCTCACCAACACACCTGCCCAGCTCAGCACCCCCAAACCTCCCTCCTCATCCAGTCTCCCCCACCACACACCTGCCCAGCTCAGCACCCCCAAACCTCCCTCCTCGTCCAGTCTCCCCCACCACACACCTGCCCAGCTCAGCACCCCCAAACCTCCCTCCTCATCCAGTCTCCCCCACCCACACACCTGCCCAGCTCAGCACCCCCAAACCTCCCTCCTCATCCAGTCTCCCCCACCACACACCTGCCCAGCTCAGCACCCCCAAACCTCCCTCCTCATCCAGTCTCCCCCACCAACACACCTGCCCAGCTCAGCACCCCCAAACCTCCCTCCTCATCCAGTCTCCCCCACCACACACCTGCCCAGCTCAGCACCCCCAAACCTCCCTCCTTGTCCAGTCTCCCCCACCACACACCTGCCCAGCTCAGCACCCCCAAACCTCCCTCCTCGTCCAGTCTCCCCCACCACACACCTGCCCAGCTCAGCACCCCCAAACCTCCCTCCTCATCCAGTCTCCCCCACCACACACCTGCCCAGCTCAGCACCCCCAAACCTCCCTCCTCATCCAGTCTCCCCCACCACACACCTGCCCAGCTCAGCCCCATTCCAAGTTCTCCCCACTCCCTCCAGGTCCTCCAGACCTCCCAGTTCTCCTCACTCTGCCCAGTTCCCTCCAGTCCCCCAGCCCCCCTGTTCTCCACCATCCCAGAGAGACCTCCAGCTCCTCTGTGCCACTCAGCTCCCCAACACCTCCAGTCCCTCCAGTGCCCCCAGCCCGGTCCTTTGCCCAGTCTCTCCCCCATGGCTCACCCAGGTCGATGGAGACCTCGGAGTGCTGGACCCCAGCAGCCCCTGGGAGGGGCAGAGCTTGGCAGGGGTTGGCAAAAGGGTACAGCACCTCACTGGGACCCCCATCACAGCTCCTGGGGGAGCTGTCGAGCTGGTCAGAGGGGGGGTCCTCGGAGACCCCACTGTCACTGGTGGCTGGGGACCAGCTGGGAGAGTCCAGTGCCGAGTCCCTGGGGCCCAGGATGGACCTGATGAAGTTATCACTGTCCTGGGCAAGCTGTGGGCACATGGATGCTTGTGAGCATGGGGGTGCCCATCACTGAGCTGCTGGCCAGGCAAGGTGTTGGGATGGGTCCCTCCTGCCAGTCCCAGGGATGAGGCAGAAATGGGTCCCCCCAAAACACAGGGCACTCACCCTGTCCTCATGCCAGGTGCTCGGTGGTGTCCCCAGCTCCATGCCACGAAGGATCCCATCTTGGCGGTCAAAAAGGAGGTCCAGCAGGTCAAGGCTGTCCAGGCTGTCCACGCTGGAGGCCATGGCTGTGAGGTGGCACAGTCAGGTCCTGCCACTGCACCTCCTACCAGTGACAGGGAGCATGCCTGGGCACAGGCACACGTGTGGGAGACCATGGGGAAGTGCAGCTCCATGCATGTGACCACCTGTGGGCCAGTGTGGGGAGGGGGTGGCCATGGTGGTACACAGGCGTGGGGAGCTGCGTGGGCATGCAACACACAAGTGTGTGCCATGTGCTGGCACCTGTGTGTGAGCAGATGTGGGCACAGCTCACAAAGCCTGGTTCCCACACACAGAGAGAGCACAGGATGTGGTGGCTCCACCATCTCCTTCCACCAGCTGAAGCTCCCAGGTCCTCTACTTTCCCTGCCCACCCCTGCCCAAGAAGAACTGCACAGCCAGGGATTCCCTGCAGGCACCCAGCTGGCCCAGCCCCACTGTGCCCTCCAAGAGCAGGGGCAGGATGAGCACCCAGACCTAAGGGCTGGGTCAGCTCCGTGGTCCAGCCCCGTCCCGTGCGTGACCGCTGCGGAAGATCAGGTTAATCATTCTGAGTGGCAAGCAGAGGGGGAGGAGACTGCTGGCACCAGCCAGCCCTGAGGAGGGGGCTCAGCCCTGCTCCACCACCGCCACCCCAGCACTGCTTGAGACCCCAGACTCAGAGAAAAGCCATGGGCCAGCTGCCTGAGCTGCCCACCCAGCCAGTTAGCTCGCTGAGAGCCCAGCCCACCACTGACCAAGCAGTAGACCAACCTGACCTGCCAAGCCAGTGACCCCATCAAGAAATGGATCAAATGGTCACCCTGTTGGCCAACTGACCAATGGATTGAGTGCTCAAAGCTCCACTGACCAACTGACCAGCCAGCTGCCTGATTGATTGACTGAACAACCAACCAACCAACCACTCACCCACCCAACCAACCCACACCACCCAAACACTCAACCCACACCACCCAAATACCCAAGCCACAACCCACTCAACCCACACCACCCAAATACCCAACACAGCACCCAAACACTCAGCCCACACCACCCAAATACCCAACCCACACCACCCAAATACCCAACCCAGCACCCAAATACCCAACCCACACCACCCAAATACCCAACCCAGCACCCAAATACCCAACCCACACCACCCAAATACCCAACCCAGCACCCAAATACCCAACCCACACCACCCAAATACCCAACCCACCACCCAATCCATCACCCAACTCTCCTCCTCAGCCTATTCAGCACCGACTCAAGCATCCTTCAAGCCAGCTTTGGGGGCTTTTTGGCATTACCATGACCTTTGGCTGACCAACCCAGGGCAGGGGCTTTACTCCACCCTAATCCTTCATCCTCAGCCCTTCCAGTGAGCCCTGATGACCCCAAGGGCACAGAGGGACCCCCAGCAACCAGGACATACCTGTATGAGATCCCACTCCAGCGGCTCTGTCCTGCCTTCTCGACTCTCTTGGCGCACAGGGGAGCAGGGCAAGACACCAAGCCCAACCAATTCTTCCTCCTCCTCCTCCTCCTCTTCCGTGGTGACTTGACCCAAGTGGCAAAGTTTAAATTCCAACTGCACAGAAATAGTCTCCTGGATTGCAAAATCTCCTGTCCCTGATTGGGGACGGGGCTGAGCCATGGCAGAGCCGCCCCGGGGGGGGGTGGGGGATGGACTCAGTTGTGCTCCGTAACTCATTAGCCAAATGTTTTTTGTCATCTTCCACCAAGTGGGACAGGAGGGGCCAGGAGCTGGTGAGCAAAGTCCGAGGGGGTTGAGATTGCCCATGAACTTTCACCCACTTTTGGGGTCAATTTCCTTTGTTTTTTCCTTTTGCATTTCCAGACAAGCTTATCAACAGCCAGCACAGTTTATAGGTGTCGAGGTGAACAGCCAATTAAGATGTTGACGTGGACTCCAACCAGATATGGCCTCCTCCTCACAACCCTTGGTCCCCTCTGCTCCCTCTAACCTGGGAGGCCTGAGTCCTGCCTGACCCCCACCCCCATCCCAAGGGTGTTTAAAAGAGGCAGAGATGTGCTGCAGAGAGACATGGTTCAGCTCCAGCTTTGGTGGAGTTAGGGACTGGTTGGACTGGGAACTTGCAGCCCAGAGAGCCAAGCAGAGCCTGGGCTGCAGCAGCAGCAGTGTGGCCAGCAGGGCCAGGGAGGGGATTCTGCCCCTCTGCTGTGCTCTGCTGAGACCCCACCTGGAGTCCTGCATCCAGCTCTGGAGCCCCTGGGACAAGAGGGCTGTGGAGATGCTGGAGAGTGTCCAGAGCAGGGCCAGGAGGATGCTGAGAGGCTGCAGCAGCTCTGCTGTGAGCACAGCCTGAAAGAGTTGGGGCTGTGCAGGCTGGAGCAGAGGAGGCTCCCAGGGGACCTTCTTGTGGCCTGCCAGCATCTGAAGGGGGCTGCAAAAAAGCTGGGGAGGGACTTTTGAGGCTGTGAGGGAGTGGCAGGAGTGGGGGGGATGGAGCAGAGCTGGAGGTGGGGAGAGTGAGGCTGGAGGTGAGGAGGAAGTTGTTGAGCAGGAGAGTGGTGAGAGCCTGGCAGGGGTTGCCCAGGGAGGTGGTTGAGGCCCCATGGCTGGAGGTGTTTGAGGCCAGGCTGGCTGAGGCTGTGTGCAGCCTGCTCTAGGGTAGGGTGTCCCTGGGCATGGCAGGGCTTGGCACTGCCTGCTCCTTGTGCTCCCTTCCAACCCTGACTGATTCTAAGATTCTAACCAGCAACAGAACAAGGAGACACAGTCTCAAGCTGTGCCAGGGCAGGTTCAGGATGGATGTGAGGAGAAGTTCTTCCCAGAGAGAGTGACTGGCATTGGAATGGGCTGCCCAGGGAGTTGGTGAAGCCACCATCCCTGGAGGTGTTGAAGCCAAGCCTGGCTGGGGCACTTAGTGCCATGGTCTGGTTGACTGGGCAGGGCTGGGTGCTAGGTTGGGCTCTTTGAGCTTGGAGCTCTCTTCCAACCTGCTTGGTTCTGTGATTCTATCATCTCCAGAGGTCATTTCTCTATGCTGGGATTCAGAGATTCATTCTCTACATCACCCTGAGGCAATGTCACCCAATGCACATCACCCACGTCGTCCTCCCTGCCAGATCCCTCAGGATCCCTGTGGATCCCTTTCACCCAGGGAGGGGTCCGGGTGAGTAATGCCACGTGTGCCTGCAGCGTGACGCAGGGACAAGGCTGTGCCCCGTTATTGCCCGCTCGGTGCCCTCTGACTGGGTGGGGACAAGGATGGCAGTTCCCTGCTTTATGGCCCCGCGGTGGCGATCAGAGCCCCTGGAACAGACCAAAGGGCACCCACCCAAAGGGCACCGATCCACCGACCTGCCCAGCTCCATGCTCCCCAGGGGGCTGTCTACTGCCCGGCTTCCTTAGGGCCTCGAGTGTCCCCGGACGTGTGCCTGCGGTCAGGCAGGAGGGCAGGGGCTGGGCAGGGGCTGGGCAGGACGGGCAAGGACTGGGGCAGGCTCCGGTTGATGACTGCGGCGCTAATGAGCTCCGCCACAAGCAGCGGCGGCAGCCCCAGCGCGGCCCCGCCCCGGGCCTCGCCCCGCCCCGGGCCTCGCCCCGCCCCGGGCCTCGCCCCGCCCCGGGCCTCGCCCCGCCCCGGGCCTCGCCCCGCCCCGGGCCTCGCCCCGCCCCGGGCCTCGCCCCGCCCCGGGCCTCGCCCCGCCCCGGGCCTCGCCCCGCCCCGGGCCTCGCCCCGCCCCGGGCCTCGCCCCGCCCCGGGCCTCGCCCCGCCCCGGGCCTCGCCCCGCCCTCTCCGCCTGGCCCCGCCCCTCCGAGAGCTCTCGCGACACCGCTCCCTGCCCCGCCCCTTCGCTCGGCCCCGGCTCCTCCCCTGGTCCCGCCCCTCCTGCGCGTCCCCGCGGCCGCGCCCTCGGCACGCCCCGCCCCCGCCCCGCCCCTTCCCCGCCCCCGCCCCGCCCCTTCTCCCCCCTCTCCCCCCCCGGGCGCGCGGCCGCGCCCCCGCTAGGCCCCGCAGGCGCGGCCCGGCCCGGCCATGCCGGCCAAGAGGAAGCCGGTGCTGCCGGCCCTCACCATCGCCCCCAGCGCGGCCGAGGGGCCGAGCCCCGACGGCTCCGCAGAGTGAGTGAGTGGCGGCGGGGACCGCCCAGCCTGAGCCGCCACCGGGGGGGGAACCGCGCCCGGGAGTGGGGAACCAGGCCCGTACTGGGCCTGAGGGCATACGGGGCCCAGCTGGGGCACAGCGCCCGTGGAGGGCACCGAGCGCCCGGAGGGTAGGCGGCCTGATTGCTGCCGGGCCTGGGGGAGCTGTCGGGGTTGAGGGAGCACCGGGCCGGGAGTGGGGAACCAGGCCCAGAGAGGGACACAGCGTCTGGAGGGGCTGAGGCAGGTGGGGCTGGGCCGGGGGGGTCCCGGGGGAGCTGGGACAGGCCTCGGGGGCCAGAGCAGGTGCGGCGAAGCTGGGGTAGGGTGGACGGGGGGTCTAGGGGCGCCGTGGTAGGCTGGACATGGGGTCTGGGGTGACCGGGGATGGAGACAGGCTGGGGAGTAGGCCTGCGGGAGTTGGGACAGGACAAGGCTGCGGGGCCTGGAGAGGCCTGGGGGCCGGGACACGGCAGGCATGGGGTGGGGACAGGCCAAGCATGGGGGCCTGGGGGAGCAAGGGCAGACCTGGAGCAGGGCAGGACAGGCTGAGGTAAGGATGAGGATGGGTAAAGGGTTGGAGAACCAGAGCTTGGCAGGGGCAGGTTGGGGGTTAGAGGGGTTGGGGCAGGGGTGGAGGCTGGTTTGATCCCCAAGGTTGCTGAGGGGGTGGCCAAGGAGGCTGAAGGCAGGCTTGGGGGGCAGCTAAGGGCATGTGGGGATCAGACCTAGGGGACTCAGGTTGTGGCTGGGATGGGGATTTGCACTTGGGGGGCAGGGTAATCCCATGGGGCAGCAATCGTCGGCTCATTAAGGTTGGAAAACACCGCTGGGATAATGAGGGCTGGCAGGGCGGGAGGGGATGGCATGGGCGGCGCTGAGCGCGGGCAGAGCATTGCATGGGGGTGCCGGGTGGGAGGGGGAGGGATGGCAGCTCCCCAGGCCGTCGCTGTAGGTGTGAGAAGGGAGGGTAAGAGGGCGGACAGCAAATGGAAGAGAGCAGCTGGCTCTTGGTGGGCAGCTCAGCAGCAGTTGCTGGGGCAGCACAGACCCCCCCTTTGTGCTGGGGCAGGGTGCCACGGAGCAGGGGCTTGCTGCACACCATGGAAAGTTCCTCTCGCGTTTCACAGTGAAACCCAAGCTTAGCCGGGGGGGGGGGGGGTTGGACTCGATGATCTTTCGAGGCCCCTTCCGACCCCTACCACTCGGTGATTCCCCTGGAGGGAGAGGCTGCTGCCTCTTTAAGGCCTTGGAGGCTTTTCCCTCCTCCTTGGCTGTCCCAAGGCAGCTGCCTGCGCTGAAGCTCCTCTCCAGGGGAGATGTGCATGGTAGGCAGATCCTGCACCACGGCTCTCTGTGACCCTGGCTGGCAGGCTGAGCCCTGCCTCTCTCCACAGCTTTGCTCTTTCAGGGGCTGAGCCCCTGTCAGAGGAGGAGTTTCAGTTATTTCCTTCCACTTCCCCCCCAAAACCCCTCAAATCCCTCTTTCTCTGGCACTGCTCTCAGGCTCTTCTGACCTCTCCTCCCTTCTTCAGGGCAAACTTGGTGGACCTGCAGAAGAAGCTTGAGGAGCTGGAGCTGGATGAGCAGCAGAAGAAGCGCCTGGAAGCTTTCCTCACGCAGAAAGCCAAAGTGGGCGAGCTGAAGGATGATGACTTTGAGAGGATCTCTGAACTGGGGGCTGGCAATGGTGGTGTGGTCACCAAAGTGCAGCACAAACCCTCAGGGCTCATTATGGCACGGAAGGTAACTGGGGGGGGTGGGGGGGCTGCAGCAGGAGGGGGCTGTGGTGCCATGCTGGAAGGTCCAGCACTCAGCTTGGCCTCCCTCTTTGCAGATGCATTGACTGGTTTGGGTGGGAAGAGACCTTTAAAGGTCACCCAGTCCAAACCCCTGCAGTTAGCAGGATCATCCCCAACTAGAGCCTCAAACCACCTGACTTGGAAGGGTTCCAGGGCTGGGGCAGCTCCCACCTCAGCCTGGGACAGGCTGTCACTACCCTCAGGGGAAAAAAGATTCTTCCATCTGTGAGGTCTGAATCTCCCTCTTTTGGTTTCAAATCATCACCCCCTGTGGCTGAGCAAAACTCTGTCCCCAGCTTTCTAATCACCTCTTTAAACACTGCAGCTCCACCAGTGGAGTTCTCCTGCCTCTGGCCCTCTTCCTGCTCTTGCTGATCAGCACACACCTTAAAAGCTTATATCTTAGAGGAAGAGGGGAAGAGAAGGGAGCAAGTCCAGGATGAGAGGCAAGAGGCTGGGGCCAGACTCTTGTTAGTGGTCTCCCTAGAGCCCTCTCTTCTCCAGGCTGAGCAAGCCCAACTCTCTCAGCCTGGCCTCACAGCAGAGCCCTTCCAGCACTGCTGTGGCCTCCTCTGGCCCTGCTCCAACAGGTCTCTGTCTCTGCTGTGCTGATTCTTGTGCTCATCTCGGAGCTGTTCTGCCTGTCTCTGGGTCCTCCCCTAGGTGAGGCCATGCTCTGCCTGTCTCTGGGTCCTCCCCTAGGTGAGGCCATGCTCTGCCTGTCTCTGGGTCCTCCCCTAGGTGAGGCCATGCTCTGCCTGTCTCTGGGTCCTCCCCTAGGTGAGGCCATGCTTTGCCTGTCTCTGAGTCCTCCCCTAGGTGAGGCCATGCTCTCTGTGACTCCTCCCTGGGGCCTGCAGGTTTTTCCCCTGTGAAGCTGGTTGTGATGAACTCAGCTGAAGTGGGCAGAAGCAGTAGGAAGCAGATCTCTGTAGAATGCTGGGTTGTGGCTGACAGAGACTGGAAATGACAGGGGGAGGAATGGGTTTGCTGCTTGTTCCTTGCCACCCTCTTAACCAGTCCCCAAGGTGGTTCCAAGTGGCCATGAGTGTGGCTCCTCTCAGACGTGTTTGGGGGCCACATGGGATCACAGAACCATTTTGCTTGAAGAAGGCCTTGAAGATCATCCAGTCCAGCCATTATCTAGCTACCAGGTCTGGTGCTGAACCCTCAGCACCTCTTCTGCTGTAGACCACCAGAAGATGCTTCATCTGCCCTTTGGAAGAGGCCAGTGCTCAGTGAGAGCAGCACAGCTGTGGGACAGCTTCAGAGCCTCTGGTCTCACCTGCTCTTGGGAAGGTTCTGTGGGTACAAGAGCAACTCCCCTTTCTTAGGTGGCTTCCTTCCTGGAGTCTCCCAAGGTGTTGGCTCCCACCAGGCGGTTGTGAGATTGTTGGAGGCTCTGCATTCAGAAGCTGAAGTGAGAGCAGGTTGCAGCAGTGTCTGTCCTGCAGAGCTCTGTGAGAAGGACAAACATCCCTGGGGCTGAGTAGGAATTGCTCACTCACAGGGTCACAGGAATCACAGGATCATAGGGATCACAGGGACTACACACTCACAGGATCACAAGGATCACAGGTTCACAGGATGCCAGAGGTTGGAAGGGACCCAAAGAGCTCATCCAGTCCAACCCCCCTGCCAGAGCAGCACCATCCAATCTAGCATAGATCACACAGGAACACATCCAGACAGGCCTTGAATGGCTCCAGAAGAGACTCCACAACCTCTCTGGGCAGCCTGTGCCAGGGCTCTGGGACCCTTCCAGGCAAGAAGTTGCCCCTTGTGTTGAGCTGCAACCTCCTGTGCTGCAGCTTCCATCCATTGCTCCTTGTCCAAGAGCAGATTTCTCTGCTGCCCTCTGGCTTCTTGTGATCTGCCTCTGGGGAGCCCAAGGAGTACACCGGCAGCAGCTGCTCCTTCACCTGCACAACCATCATGGCTTTGTTTTACTTTCTGTGGTTTCCTTGAGCACCTCCTTACAGCTTTGTGGAGATGTTCCCAGCTGCTGAGTCAGATCTGCAGCAAACTTCTGACCTGTCTTTCTGCTCTGTCCTGTGTGATCTCCACGTGGCCAGCAGCTGCTTGGGTCGCTGACAGGCTGCACAGGGCTCTGCCTCTCCCCTTAACCCCTCACATTTCATCTGCAAGTGGTAAAAAGTCTGTGCTACAAGAGAGCTTCCCTTGAAGGCTTTGTTGCTTTCCACCACTCAGGACTTGCTCTCTTACAATCACAGAATGGTTTAGGTTGGAAGGGTCCTTTAAGCTCATCCAATTCCAACCTCTCTGCCATGGACAGGGACACCTCCACCAGCTCAGGTTGCCCAAGGCCTCATCCAGCCTGGCCTTGAACACCTCCCTGGGCAACCTGTGCCAGTGTCTCCCCACCCTCAACCTGTGCCAGTGTTTCCCCATCCTCTCTGCCAATGATTTCTTCCTAACATCTCATTTAAATCCAGCTTCTTCCAGTCTGAGGCTGCTATTCCTCATCCTATCTTTGCCCAAAGTCCCTCCTCAACTCTCCTGTAGCTCTTTCAGGTACTGGAAGCCTGCTTTAAGGTCCCCCTGCAGCCTTCTCCTCTCCAGGCAGAACAGCCTGAACTCTCCCAGCTTGGCTTCGCAGCAGAGGGCTTCCAACCCTCCCAGCATTGCTGTGGTCTCCTCTGACCCCACTTCAACAAGTTCCTGTCTGTGCTGTGCTGAGGGCTCCAGAGCTGGCCCCAGCACTGCAGGGGAGGTCTCAGCAGAGGAACAGAATCCCCTCTCTGCCCCTCCTGGCCATGCTGCTGGGGATCAGCCCAGGGCAGGGCTGGGACCTCATAGTTCCAGCTCACGTTGAGCTTCTCCCAAGTTCTCCTCCTCATCATTGCTCTCTATTTGTTCTCTGCCCATCCTGGATCCGTGCTGGGCATTGCTCTGGAAGCCTTCCATGCTTCCTGTCATTATTTTCCAGGTGTGAAACCTTGAATATCTGCATTTTTTCCCCCTTTCTTGGCAGCTGATTCATTTAGAAATCAAACCAGCCATCAGGAACCAGATCATCCGAGAGCTGCAGGTGCTGCACGAGTGCAATTCCCCCTACATTGTGGGTTTCTATGGAGCCTTCTACAGTGATGGAGAGATCTCCATTTGCATGGAGCACATGGTGAGTCCTCTTCCCCTGCCAGCTGCTCTTCTGAGCCACATCAACCTGAGACTTGAAACAGGCTGCAGGGCGAATCATAGAATCACAGAATCAGGCAGGTTGGCAGAGAGCTCCAAGCTCAAACAGCACAACCCAGCCCTGCCCAGGCACCAGACCATGGCACTCAGTGCCCCAGCCAGGCTTGGCTTCAACACCTCCAGCCACAGCCACTCCACCACCTCCCTGGGCAGCCCATTCCAGTGCCAATCACTCTCTCTGCCAGCAACTTCCTAACAACATCCAGCCTCAACCTGCCCTGCCACAGCTTCAGCCTGGGTCCCCTTCTTCTGGCCCTGGCTGCCTGGCAGCAGAGCCCAACCCCACCTGGCTACAGCCTCCCTGAAGGCAGCTACAGGCATCAATGAGCTCTGCCTTGAGCCTCCTCTGCTGCAGGCTGCACCCCCCCAGCTCCCTCAGCCTCTCCTCACAGGGCTGTGCTCCAGGCCCCTCCCCAGCCTTGCTGCCCTTTTCTGGGCACCTTCCAGCACCTCAACATCTCTCTGCAATTCAGGAGCCCAGAACTGGGCACAGCACTGCAGGGGTGTCCTGAGCAGTGCTGAGCACAGGGGCACAAGAACCTCCCTTGTCCTGCTGCCCACACTGCTCCTGAGCCAGCCCAGGCTGCCATTGGCTCTGCTGCCCACCTGGGTACTGCTGCCTCCTCTGCAGCTCCTCTCTCCCACCACCCCCAGGGCCCTCTCTGCCTGCCTGCTCTCAGCCACTCTGGCCCCAGCCTGTAGTGCTGCTTGGGGTTGTTGTGGCCAAAGTGCAGAACCTGCCCTTGGCCTTGTTCAGTCTCATCCCCTTGGCCTCTGCCCACCCATCCAGCCTGGCCAGGTTCCTCTGCAGGGCTCTCCTACCTTCTGGCAGCTCCACAGCTGCTCCTAGCTTGGTGCCATCTGCAAACTCACTGCTGCTGGACTCAATCCCCTGCTCCAGATCATCACTAAAGATATTGACCAGGACTGTGCCCAGCACTGCTCCCTGGGGCACACCACTGGTGCCAGCTGCCAGCTGGCTGTGGCACCATTCACCACCACTCTCTGGGCCCAGCTCTCCAGACAGTTCTTGATCCATCTCAGAGTGAATCTATCCAAGCCACCAGCTCCCAGCTGTGTCAGAAGCTGCTTGTGGCAGACAGTGCTGGAGGCTCAGGGTGGCTCCACGCTCTGGCTGCAGCAAGGCTGCTGTGCTCCTGGTAGAAGCCACCTGCTGCTGTGAAGGCATCAAAATGACACAGACAAGACTTTTTGGGAAGTGGAAGCAGAGGTTTGGGGGTTGGCCAAACGGAAATGTTGTAAAGCCAACAGTCTCCAGAGCTTGCTGTGGAGCAAGGCTTGCATCTCCTCTTGTCTCTGCTGGAGGAAAGAGTTGTCACTGCTCTGCATCAGCACTGACAGCACCATCTTGGCCTTTACTGCTGATGGGAAGGAAGCTAAGAACAAGTAGCCAGAAGCTGATAGAAGATAGCAGGAAAAGAATTTTCAGTGAGAGACTTCATCTGTGGTCAGCAGATACCCAATTTGCTTTAGCTTTAAAAGGACTTTGCTCAACCCTGAATCGTTGCAAGTAGCTGAGCTGAGAGGCTCTGTGCTGCTCATGCTCCACAGAATGCATCAGGTTGGGAGGGAACCCTCCCAGGGCAACTTTGTCCAACTCCCCTGCAGGCAGCAGGGACACCTCCAACCAGAGCAGGCTGCCCAAGGCTCCATCAAGTTTGACCTTGAATGCCTCCAGGGATGGAGCTTCAACCATGTCTATGGCAACCTGTTCCAGTGTCTCACCACCCTTGCTGTGAAGAAATTCCTCCTGATGTCCAACCTAACTCTGCCCTGCTCCAGTTTCAAACCATTGCCCCTCATCCTGTCACCCTAGGCCCTTCTGAGCAGTTTCTCCCCAGGTCTCCTCTGGCCCCCTTCACATACTGGAAGGCTGCTCTAAAGTCTCCTTGGAGCCTTCTCTCCTCCAGGCTGAACAATCCCAACTCTCCCAGCCTGTCACCCCAGGCCCTTCTGAGCAGTCTCTCCCCAGCTCTCCTCTGGCCCCCTTCAAATACTGGAAGGCTACTCCTTGGAGTCTTCTCTTTTCCAGGCTCAACAGCCCCAACTCTCCCAGCCTGTCCTCATAGTGGAGAGATTCCAGAGGGATTCTCCTCTGGAGCAGCTCCTGCAGGTCTGCGCCCTCCTCGTTCTGCGGGCCCCAGAGCTGGACACAGTAGTCTGGACACTTGGCCCACCCTGGGCTCACTGCCCTGTACCAGCAGCTGTTCTGTTCTCCTGCTGGGCATGGGTGTGATGCTCACTTGGCTGTTGTTTTAGGATGGTGGCTCTTTGGATCAAGTGTTGAAAGAAGCCAAAAGAATTCCTGAGGAGATCCTGGGCAAAGTTAGCATCGCGGTGAGTGGTGGCAGCGCCCCAGGCTGCCAGGCAGCATTTGCTGGAGGTGGTTTGGAAAGCAGCTTTGGAGCCTTGGGAAGCTTCTTCATTGCCCACGTGTCCTTTCCTCTCCTGACCTGAGGCAAGAGGCAGTGCTATGGGCTAGAGGGGAGGGGGAACACAGAATCATTTTGGTTGGGAAAGCCCTTTCAGATGTTCCAGCCCAGCCAGTCTGCAGCTCTGCCAAGGCTGGGGCTGAACCATGGCCCTCAGCACTACAGCTCTGCAGTTTTGCAACCCCTCCAGGGATGAGCATTCAACCACCTCCTGTTTCAGGCTTTGACAACCCTTCCAGTGAAGAATTTCCTTCTCATGTCCAACCTAAACCTCTCCTGGGACAACTTGAGGTTGTTGCCTCTTGTCCTATCACTTGCTGCTTGGGAGCATAGACCAACCTCCCCACCTGGCTCCAACCTCCTTCCAGGGAGTTGCAGAGAACCAGAACACATATTCCATAGCTCTCACCCCTTGTGGTGCACAGGCTGGTGATGGTTTCTCTTGGAAGAGATTCAGGAGCAGCCTTTTTGGGCAGTAACCCCCAGAACTGTGACTGCCTTGGTGCTGAACTGCAGCCCCTGAAACACGTGGGGACCACAGGTGGATTCCCTCAGCAAACTGCAGCGTGGCAGCTCCCTGAGTTTATGCAACGTGCCCTGCTGAAGGGGAAGCACTTCCCTGCCCACCTCTGATCTCATCCTGCCTTTGGTTTCCTTCTAGGTTCTGAGAGGTTTGGCATATCTGAGAGAGAAGCACCAAATCATGCACAGAGGTGAGAGGAGGAACCTAAAAATAGCTGCCTGCAGTGCCAGCGCCCTGAGCTTCATCTAGAGTGGTGTTGATGCTCTTCTCTCTTGCTGTTGTCAGATGTGAAGCCTTCTAACATCCTGGTTAACTCCAGAGGAGAGATCAAGCTGTGTGATTTCGGGGTCAGTGGGCAGCTCATTGACTCCATGGCAAACTCTTTCGTGGGCACTCGGTCCTACATGTCTGTAAGTTCCCTTCCACTTCTGCCTGGGTCTACTTTGCTGCTTGGCTTCACCTCTGCCCCTTCAGAATCAGTGCCTGGTGGCTGACTCCTGCTGTTGCTGGGTGTTTACATCCTTATCAAATGTCTGCCTCATTCCTGGCTCACCTTGGGGGTGAGCCCAGTGCTCCAAGCACTGTCCTGTGCCAGAGAAGCAGACAGCTCCGTGTCCTCCTGAGGAGTCGGTGAGCTGCTGTCAGCTCCAGCCTGTGCTCAGCTGGCAGTGGTGCATGTGGTAGTGCAGAGACTTGCAGGGAAAGATGTTTTGGATCTTACAAATAGTTCCATGGTTTATTTGGGGAGAGCTTATGGTCTCCAAACCATCTTCTCTTCCTGTTCATGAACCTCAGACTGGAGGGGACACAGTCTCAGAGCGTGCACTGAGCTAGAAGGGACCCTCAAAGGTCATCGTGTCCAGCCCCCTGCAGTCAGCAGGGACACCTCCAACCAGATCAGGTTGCTCAGGGCCCCGTCAAGTTTGACCTTGAATGTCTCCAGGGTTGGGGCCCTCAAGCACTTCTTTGAGCAGCCTGTCTCAGTCTCTCCACTCCCTCACTGTGCAGAACTTCCTTCTGATGTCCAAACTGGATCTGCCCAGCTCCAGTTTGAAACCATTGCCTCTCGTCCTGATACTGGAAGGCCTTCTACACAGTCCCTCCCCAGCCTCCCTGCGAGTCCCCTCCTCCAGGTGCTGGTGCCCCTCCTGTCTTACTCTGCCCATCTGCACTTTGCTGACAAAATGTGGCCCAAACCAGTTTAGTAGAGGCTAATGGGAACTGAAAGCCAAACTAGAGCCAACCAACGTGAGTCAACTGCAGGAAGAGCTGATTCCGCCTCAACACAAGGGGGAACTTCTTTACTGCAAGGGTCCCAGAGCTCTGGCACAGGCTGCCCAGAGAGATTGTGGAGTCTCCTTCTGTGGAGCCTTTCCAGGCCTGTCTGGATGTGTTCCTGTGTGACCTGAGGTAGATTGGATGCTCCTGCTCTGGCGGGGGAGGTTGGACTCAATGATCTCTTTGATTCCCTTCCAACCCCTAACATCCTGTGAGCCTCTGATTGTGCCTCCTCTTGAAATGAGGATCCTCACCAGCCTTGGCTCAGCTGCACATAATCTGGTGTCCACGACCACAAAGTCACCTCCTGGCTGGCTCTGTGTCCCCAAATCCCTACCCTTGAGGATGGGTGGGGGTCTTGTACCCATACTCTGTGTGGTTGTGGCTGGGGGCAGGCAGGCAGAGCGCAGGTCTGAGCTCTGCTCTGAGCTGCTCTCGTATTTTGGGAATGGTTATCCAAGCACAGTTATAGTTAGACAGGGGCTATTTAAAAGTGTGTACCCTGCCCCTGGCTCCCTGCAGCTGCCAGTGGGGATGACTTGCATGGGTTTGTTTATTTTTATTTTTTCTTTTGATGCTAAGAGCCTGGAGAAGGTTTTGTGCTCCTCAAATCTTCTTCTGAGGTATTAACAGCAGTGAGCAAGGGAAAAGATAAACCAAACCAAAACCCAATCAGTTGTTAGTAACTGAAGTTGATTAGATCTGAGCACGCAGAGAGAAAGATTCCTGCTGTGTACCCTGCACCCCTTGACACTGCCCAGACATAGCTGTTGGTCAGCTGCATCCAAGTGCTTCCTGCTGCATCCCTTTTGAGCATGACATGGAGCTGGAGGAGGCCAGATGGAGACTGGGGATGAGGAACATGTTCTTGCCAGTGAGGGTTGGGAGAGACTGACACAGGTTGCCCAGGGAGATTGTGGAGCACAGAAGCACAGAATGGGATCTTTGATCCCATTCTGTGCTTCTGTGCTCCACAACCTCCCTGGAGGTGTTCAAAGCCAGGTTGGATGAGGATCCACAACCTCCCTGGAGGTGTTCAAGGCCAGGTTGGAGATGAGGATCCACAACCTCCCTGGAGGTGTTCAAGGCCAGCTTGGATGAGGATCCACAACCTCCCTGGAGGCATTCAAAGCTACGTTGGATGAGGATCCACAACCTCCCTGGAGGTGTTCAAGGCCAGGCTGGATGAGGCCTTGAGCAACTTGAGCTGGTGGAGATGTCCCTGCCCATGGCAGGGAATTGGAACTGGATGATCTTGGAGGTCATTTCCAACCTAACCCATTCCATGAATCTATAGTGTGGTGCTCTGGATCCAGATCAAAGCTTGTCCCAGTGGATAGTGCATGAAAATTCTCTGGGAAGAGCAGGAATTGTGATCCCTTCTCTCTCCTACAGACAGAGAGGTGGGGATCAGTGCAAAAGCAGGTGGCATCTCATTCTCCAGCATGTTAGCTGTTGGAGCTGGGTCAAGATCCCTTCCAAACTAATCCATTCTATGAATCTCTGACCCCTTTGGGACAGTCCTTGCCCTGGAGGTGTTGGAGAGCTGGGCTGGAGAGGCTGGCAGGATACTGAGTCTCATGTGTTTAATTTCACTGCATGATATTTATCCCAGAATCCCAGCATGGAGGGGCTGGAAGGGACCTCTGGAGCTCACCCAGTCCAACTCCCCTGCTCCAGCAGGACACTCACAGCAGCTTGCCCAGGAGCAGAGGGGCTGGAAGTGACCTCTGGATCTCATCCAGTCCAACTCCCCTGCCCCAGCAGGGCACCCACAGCAGCTTGCCCAGGAGCACAATGGCCAGGGGGGGTTGGAGGCTCTGGAGAGAAGGAGACTCCACAACCTCTCTATGCAGCCTGCTGCAGGCTTCCAGCACCCTCACACCAAACCAGTTTCTCCTCCTGCTCATGTGGCACCTCCTGGCTTCCAGCTTGTGCCTATTGCCACTTTGGCACTACTGAGCAGAGTCTATCCCCATCCTCTTGCCCTCCACCTGAACATTGCTCAGATCCCCTCTGGGGCTGCTTTTCTCCAGGCTTTTCACAGTATCACCAAGGTTGGAAGAGACCTCACAGCTCATCAAGTCCAACCCTTTAGCACAGAGCTCAAGGCCAGACCATGGCACCAAGTGCCACGTCCAGTCCTGCCTTGAACAGCTCCAGGGACGGCGACTCCACCACCTCCCCGGGCAGCCCATTCCAGTGTCCAATGACTCTCTCAGGGAAGAACTTTCTCCTCACCTCCAGCCTAAATCTCCCCTGGTGCAGCCTGAGGCTGTGTCCTCTCGTTCTGGTGCTGGCCACCTGAGAGAAGAGAGCAACCTCCTCCTGGCCACAACCTCCCCTCAGGTAGTTGCAGACAGCAATGAGGTCTGCCCTGAGCCTCCTCTTCTCCAGGCTAACCAATCCCAGCTCCCTCAGCCTCTCCTCGTAGGGCTGTGCTCAAGGCCTCTCCCCAGCCTCGTTGCCCTTCTCTGGACACGCTCAAGCATCTCAATGTCCCTCCTAAACTGGGGGGCCCAGAACTGAACACAGCACTCAAGGTGTGGTCTAAGCAGTGCAGAGTACAGGGGCAGAATGACCTCCCTGCTCCTGCTGGCCACACCATTCCTGATGCAGGCCAGGATGCCACTGGCTCTCTTGGCCACCTGGGCACACTGCTGGCTCATGCTCAGGCAGGTATCAATCAGCACCCCCAGATCCCTTTCTGTCTGGCTGCTCTCAGCCACTCTGACCCCAGCCTGTAGCTCCTCACAGAGCTGCTCAGCCTCTCCTGGGCTCTGCCCTGTGCCGCTGCTGTCGCCTGCATCCTGCTGACACTGCTGTGCCTCTCTGCTCTCCCCCCCAGCCCGAGCGGTTGCAGGGCACCCACTACTCGGTGCAGTCGGACATCTGGAGCATGGGGCTGTCCCTGGTGGAGCTGTCAATCGGAAGGTACCCAATCCCCCCGCCAGACTCCAAGGAACTGGAAGCAATATTTGGCCGTCCTGTGGTGGATGGGGCCGAGGGAGAGTCTCACAGCATCTCGCCGCGGGCCAGGCCCCCAGGACGCCCCATCAGTGGTAGGGGCTGCCTGGGCATTGGAAACCAGCACAGAGGTGGGGGAGAAGGGGTCGGGGACTGCTCTCTGGCGTGGCTGGAAGCGGCCAAAGGCTGCTTTTGGGCCAGCTTGTGGCGGGGAGCTGAGGATTGCAGGCAGACCTTGCTGTGCAGGGTGCCCTGGGGCTGGCTCTGTGGAGTGCCTGGCTGCCAGCCCTGCAGGGCATCTTGGTGCCTTCTCTGTGGAGTGCCTGGCTGCCAGCCCTGCAGGGCACCTTGGTGCCTTGTGTGGAGTGCCTGGCTGCCAGCCCTGCAGGGCACCTTGGTGCCTTCTCTGTGGAGTGCCTGGCTGCCAGCCCTGCAGGGCATCTTGGTGCCTTCTCTGTGGAGTGCCTGGCTGCCAGCCCTGCAGGGCACCTTGGTGCCTTGTGTGGAGTGCCTGGCTGCCAGCCCTGCAGGGCATCTTGGTGCCTTCTCTGTGGAGTGCCTGGCTGCCAGCCCTGCAGGGCACCTTGGTGCCTTGTGTGGAGTGCCTGGCTGCCAGCCCTGCAGGGCACCTTGGTGCCTTCTCTGTGGAGTGCCTGGCTGCCAGCCCTGCAGGGCACTTTGGTGCCTTCTCTGTGGAGTGCCTGGCTGCCAGCCCTGCAGGGCACCTTGGTGCCTTCTCTGTGGAGTGCCTGGCTGCCAGCCCTGCAGGGCACCTGGGTGCCTTGTGTGGAGTGCCTGGCTGCCAGCCCTGCAGGGCACCTTGGTGCCTTCTCTGTGGAGTGCCTGGCTGCCAGCCCTGCAGGGCACTTTGGTGCCTTCTCTGTGGAGTGCCTGGCTGCCAGCCCTGCAGGGCATCTTGGTGCCTTCTCTGTGGAGTGCCTGGCTGCCAGCCCTGCAGGGCACCTTGGTGCCTTGAGTGGAGTGCCTGGCTGCCAGCCCTGCAGGGCATCTTGGTGCCTTCTCTGTGGAGTGCCTGGCTGCCAGCCCTGCAGGGCACCTTGGTGCCTTGTGTGGAGTGCCTGGCTGCCAGCCCTGCAGGGCACCTTGGTGCCTTCTCTGTGGAGTGCCTGGCTGCCAGCCCTGCAGGGCACTTTGGTGCCTTCTCTGTGGAGTGCCTGGCTGCCAGCCCTGCAGGGCACCTTGGTGCCTTCTCTGTGGAGTGCCTGGCTGCCAGCCCTGCAGGGCACCTTGGTGCCTTGTGTGGAGTGCCTGGCTGCCAGCCCTGCAGGGCACCTTGGTGCCTTCTCTGTGGAGTGCCTGGCTGCCAGCCCTGCAGGGCATCTTGGTGCCTTCTCTGTGGAGTGCCTGGCTGCCAGCCCTGCAGGGCATCTTGGTGCCTTCTCTGTGGAGTGCCTGGCTGCCAGCCCTGCAGGGCACCTTGGTGCCTTCTCTGTGGAGTGCCTGGCTGCCAGCCCTGCAGGGCACCTTGGTGCCTTGTGTGGAGTGCCTGGCTGCCAGCCCTGCAGGGCACCTTGGTGCCTTCTCTGTGGAGTGCCTGGCTGCCAGCCCTGCAGGGCATCTTGGTGCCTTCTCTGTGGAGTGCCTGGCTGCCAGCCCTGCAGGGCATCTTGGTGCCTTCTCTGTGGAGTGCCTGGCTGCCAGCCCTGCAGGGCACCTTGGTGCCTTGAGTGGAGTGCCTGGCTGCCAGCCCTGCAGGGCACCTTGGTGCCTTCTCTGTGGAGTTTCTGGCTGCCAGCCCTGCAGGGCACCTTGGTGCCTTCTCTGTGGAGTTCCTGGCTGCCAGCCCTGCAGGGCACCTTGGTGCCTTGTGTGGAGTTCCTGGCTGCCAGCCCTGCAGGGCACCTTGGTGCCTTGTGTGGAGTTTCTGGCTGCCAGCCCTGCAGGGCACCTTGGTGCCTTCTCTGTGGAGTGCCTGGCTGCCAGCCCTGCAGGGCACCTTGGTGCCTTGTGTGGAGTTTCTGGCTGCCAGCCCTGCAGGGCACCTTGGTGCCTTCTCTGTGGAGTGCCTGGCTGCCAGCCCTGCAGGGCTCTGTGGTGCCATCCCTGTGGAGCATTTGGTGCCACCTTGCTGCTGCAGCACATCCCCTGTGGCATGGGGGTTGCAGCTCCTGGCGAGTGCAGGCAGGGCTCCTGGGCTTGCACGGGGAGGTGGAGGTGGCTCTCAGGCTGCTGTGAAGGAGCAGCTTTGCCAGCTGGGCTCTTTGCTCAGCTGGTTTGGCCTCTGCTGCATCCCACACGAAGGCTCCAGCCCCACAGAGGAAGCCTCCTGCTGGGGACAATGCAGGCTGTGGCCCCCTTGGGGGACATGTTTTGAGGGACACTGTCCTGACCCCTGTTGCTCCTCAGGCTTTGTCTGTGCTGCCAACAGGTCTCACTCAAACTGTTGGGGAAGAGCTGTGGTAGCAGCACCAAAGCAGCAATGGGGGGGGGGGAGGTTGAGGGAGGCTCTGCTTGAGCCATTTGCTCGGAAGCAGAAGGCTCTGGAAGTTCTGCCAGCCTGCCACAGCAGATGGTCTGGTGCTGCCCAAATGCTCCAAGCCAGAGAAGAAATCTGGCCCCTAGGCACAGGGAAATTGCAGGATCTCTTCTGCCTTTCCCTGGTATTTTAACCACAAAGCAGCTCCCAAGTGGTTTGCCTCTGCCTCTCCCAGCCAAAGCCCCACAGCACTCCTGCTTTGCACCCCAGAGGAAGCCTCTTGCTGCTGTCCCTGAGCAGCCTCTCACCACTGCTGCTGTCCTCCTCCCCACACAGGTCACGGCATGGACAGTCGCCCTGCCATGGCCATCTTTGAGCTGCTGGACTACATAGTGAATGAGGTGAGTGCTCACAGAGCCATGCCATGGTTTAGCTTGGAAGGGACCTTCAAGATCATCCAGCTCCAACCTCCCCCTGCCCTGGGCAGGGACACCTCCCACTGGCCCAGGTGGCTCCAAGCCTCATCCAGCTTGGCCTTGAACATTTTCAGGGATGAGGTGTCCACAACTCTGAGCAGCCCATTCCAGGGTCTCCTCCTCTTCACTGCAAGAGTTTCTTCCTCCTTTCCACTCTCAACCTCCCCTCTCCCAGCTCAAAGCCATTGTCCCTCATCCTATCACTCCCAGCCCTTGTCAAAAGTCAGCTCTTGCTGTAGCCCACTCAGGTGCTGGAAGGTTGCTCTGAGGCCTCCCTGGAGCCTACTCCAGGCTCCAGTTGTCATCTCTGGAGTGTTTTTGTCCACCTCAGGTATTGCCAGAGGTGGGATTTGCAAGACTAGATCCAGAACTGCCATGCTGCAGTTTGGGTTTCCCAGCCCTGGCAGTGATTCAGCGTCGTGCTGGGGCAGCAGCTTGCTGCCAGCCAGGGTAAGAAATGGCAGAGAGCAGGTCCCTGGTGGTGGGAGGGCAGCGAGGAGGAGGAGGAGGAGAGCTGCAGAGCACAGCTTTTGCACAGCTCAGCAGAGGCTGCAAGTGACAGGGTTTTTTTTTGACCCAGTGATGCACAAAACCCTTCTCCTTTTCTCTGCAGCCTCCTCCCAAGCTGCCCAATGGAATTTTCACACAAGATTTCCAGGAGTTTGTAAATAAATGGTAAGGATTTCATCCTGGGGCTGAAGGGGGAGGCCTGGATGCCCTCCTCCCTGACATCTCTGCAGGCTTCTGCTCCTCCCAGAACATTCAGTGTGAGGCAGCATCCTCCCTTGCTCTCTCTGATCTCTTCCTGGCTGCAATGTGAGCCCACAGGGAGCTGCTGCCTTGGGAAGGGGTTGGAATAAAGGTGGTTTATTTGTGGTGATGCTTAGCAAGGTCCCAGCACCTCCTAAATCTGAGCCTGGCACAAGGGCATGGTGGAGCAGATTGGTGGGGCTGTGAGTCACCCCCCAGCCTGGCTGGCACCAGGCACATGCCAGCAACTCCCAGACCTCCTAATAGTGGGGGAGGGGGGGGGGGGGGGGGGTGTGGGCACACACCTGATGGTGCTTCCACGGCTCCTGTGAAGTCACTGAGGCTGGATGTGACAGAGCTCACTCATCCCCTCTGAGTGCTGGGTCCTGCTCTCCGTTTGCAGGGTGTGGTTCATCTGCACCATCTAGAAGAGATCCTGCAGCTCTCCCTGGGAGCTGGGCTGTGGGAGGTGACTGTCTGAAGCCATTTCCACTCTGCTATGCTTCTGGAGAAAGCAGCCAGGAGGCCCAAGTGGCTTTTGGTGAAGCTGGAGACCTCTCCAGCCTGATAACCACTGTTGGTTTTCCTCCTGCTTCTTCTTCTTCTTCTCATTTCAGCTTAATTAAGAACCCAGCAGAACGAGCAGATCTGAAGATGCTGATGGTGAGTGGGGAGGGCAATCCTCTCTGCCAGGGGGATGGCACCAGGTCTGCAAAGGGCTGCCCTGTCCTTCTCCACCTCTCCTGCTGGAAAGGCTGGAAACTCCCAGGCTGAGCTTGAGAGGAGCCAAAGAGAGCCTGGGAGAGGGCGTGACTCACCTTTGGTTCAAAGGCAGTGATGGTATCTGGGCTGTGTGGAGCCTGGGGTGGGAGCCACCCTGCTCTGCCCTGTCTGCACAGCTGCCTGGGACAAACCTTTGCCTCCTGAGTGGATGAATATGGATTGCATGGGACCAAAACGGCCCAGGAATGAGAGCTGCCGGCCCAGAACCAGCCTGTCCTGGGCTGATCCCCAGCAGCAGGGGCAGGGAGGGGATTCTGCCCCTCTGCTGTGCTCTGCTGAGACCCCTCCCACAGTGCTGGGGCAGCTCTGAAGTCCTCAACACAGACAGGGACCTGTTGGAGTGGGGCCAGAGGAGGCCACAGCCATGCTGGAAGCCCTCTGCTGAGAGAGTTGGGGTTGTTCAGACTGGAGAAGGCTCGAGGGAGACCTTGTGGTGGCCTCTCAGTGCTTGAAGGGACCGACAGGAAAGCTGGGGAGAGACTTTATCAGGGACTGCAGCGGCAGGGCCAGAGCTGATGGTTTGAAATCGAAAGGGGAGATTTAGATTAGATACTGAGAGGAAGTTCTTCACCCTGAGGGCGCTGAGACCCTGTCCCAGGCTGCCCAGAGAGGTGAGAGATGCCCAATCCCTGGACCCATTCTCTGCAGAGCTTCCAACCCCACCTGGCCATCGCCACCCTGGGGCAAGCTGCTTGGGGGTGCAGCAGGGAAAGGTTGAATTTGGTCTTCCAAAGCATCACAGAATCAAGCAGGTTGGAAGAGAGCTCCAAGCTCATCCAGCCCAACCTATCCCCCAGCCCTATCCAACCAACCAGACCATGGCACCAAGTGCCCCAGCCAGGCTTGGCTTCAACACTTCCAGGGATGGGCGACTCCACCACCTCTCTGGGCAACCCGTTTCAAGCCCCCTCCCCGGCATTCTCCACTCGAACGCCGCCGCTGCTGAGGCTGCTGACCCTTGCCTTGCAGAGTCACACCTTCGTCAAGCGCTCCGAGGTGGAGGAGGTGGACTTCGCCGGCTGGCTGTGCCGAACGCTGCGGCTGCACCAGCCCAGCACCCCCACCCGCGCCGCCGTCTGAGCTCCCGGACCGCCGCCGCCGCCTGGTGTCAGCACCTCCGCCGCTGCCGCCGCTTCCTCCCCTCCCCTGGGTGACAGAGCTGTGTCCTCCTCCTCCTCCTCCTTCCTTCTCTCCTGCCCACCCCCTCCTCCTCCTCTTCCTCCTCTCCCCAGCTGGCTTCGCAAAGCAGCCTCCTCCTCCTCCACCCCTCCCCAACCTTCCCCTCCCCCGGCAGCGGCTTTTATCGCCTCCCCCCCAGCCAAACCCAGCTGGGTTTGGTTTTCTTTTCGATGGGTTGGGTTGGGGAGGGGGTTCCAAGGCCTCTGCTCCAGCTCAGGAGCTCCTTTGACACTTGGGAATTGTGGTGCTGCTTATGTTGATTTTTTTTTTTTTCCTCTCTATTTTTTTTTTTTTCGATTTAGGGAAATTTTTTTTTGTTGTTATTTTTTTGTTGTTGTTGTTTTGGGTTTGAATTTTGGTTGTTTTGTTTTTGTTTTTTTCAGTTCGGTTTGGGTCTTGGGGGGGGATTTTTTTGTGTGTGTGAGGTTGGTTTTGGTTTGGTTTTGGGTTTTTTTTTTTTTAATATGTTCACTCGGGTTTAAAAAAAAAACAACAAAGAAAAAAGAAAAAGCTAAACTAAAGGTGTGTGCAAAGCTGCCTGTGTGGGTGAGGGGGGGGGGGGACGACACACCCCAGGGGCTGCACAGTTCACTCGGTTCAGTTTCACCTCCCATCCCCCACCCCCAGCCTTGCTTTTCATGTGTGGCCCCTCCAGGGTCAGCAGTAGACAAATCTTGTCTAAGGTGACCCAAAAATGTCCCCGCCCCGGGGTGGCTGGGGACGAAGTGGGTGCTCTGTGGGGTGGTTTCTGGCTTAGCTGGAGAGGAGCAAGGCAGTCAGCTCCCTCCTGGGGGGGGGAGCAGAGCAGAGGTTTGGATTTTCTTTGGGTCCTTTTTTCCAGGTGGTTGGTTGAAAGCTTCCTCTTGTGCCAAGCTCTGCGTGTGGGGAGGGCTCTGGTTGGGTCGAGTGTGGGCCAAGCTCTGCTTACAGGAGCGGGGAGCTGGGGGGGGTGGGGGGGGGTGGGGGTGTGAGTGGGTCCCCCGGGGCTGTGACTCCGTGGCTGGCACCTTTTGGGTGCTAAGGGGAGGGCAGAGCATAGGCTCCCTTCCTCTGAGCTCCTGGCAGAGGTGGTTGCCCACCGAGGATCACCATGGCCAGGGCAGAGCTGAGCTAGCCCTAGAGTGAGGTCTCTTCTTGAGCCACAGGTGCTGGGGATGGGTGAAGCCCCTCCAGGCTCTGGAGTTTTCCCCCTGCAGCTGTCCCTTGCCAACCCCTCAAGTGCCCTTGGCCATCGGGGCTGTAGTTGTGCCTTCAGCTCCCCCACCCTGGAGTGCCCCCAAAGCCCTGGCTCAGGAGGTGCAGGCTGAGCACTGCAGAGAGGGATGAACCCCTCAGACCAGACCCACCTTGGTTCAAGTGCTTCAAAGACCACCTGGGCCTGACCAGGGCCAAAAGGATTGTCCTGGTGGAGCAGCCACATCCATCCCCAGCAGCAGCACCGTGGGGTTGGCAGATCCCTGCCGAGGTCCCTCCCTGCCCAGCACCTCCGTGTCCTGGTGGAGCAGCCACATCCATCCCCAGCAGCAGCACCGTGGGGTTGGCAGATCCCTGCCGAGGTCCCTCCCTGCCCAGCACCTCCGTGTCCTGGTGGAGCAGCCACATCCATCCCCAGCAGCAGCACCGTGGGGTTGGCAGATCCCTGCCGAGGTCCCTCCCTGCCCAGCACCTCCGTGTCCTGGTGGAGCAGCCACATCCATCCCCAGCAGCAGCACCGTGGGGGTGGCAGCTCCCTGCTGCTCCCCCATTGCCCACCACACCAATACTCTCTTAGGCGATTCCCCAGGTGAGACTCTGCCATCCCCCACCCCTCCCCACCCCTTTGATGAGGTGATGATTGTTTGGAATTTGGGAGGATTTGGGGAGGTGTTTTCCTTCTCTTGAGGCTGACTTTTGTCACATCGGGCTGCTGAATTTCCCTCTGCCAGCGCTGGGGTCCCACATCGCAGCACCCCAAAAGCAAGAGCTGTAGTGGGGTGACCCCAAACCCTCCTACCCTTTTCCCCAGCAGCTCTATTCCCCTAAAGGATGCCTCAGATTTGGTTGGGGGGGGGGGGGGGGGAAGGAGGGGAAGGTACTGGGAGGGAGTTGGTGGGGGGGTGTCTGTCCTTACTGGTTTAGCTCCTACCTGGACAAGACAACCTGGAGCCATGGGGATGCTCCTCATGGTTTTCCTCTCTTCATTGATGTGGAAGGTGGGGAAGGAGATGGCTCAGAAAGCTTTGGGATGTTTTCAGTTGGGTTTGGTGCTGGGTGGAAGAGGAGGAGGAGGAAGGCAGCAGCAGGTTGAGCATTTCGTTGGTGCAATTTATTTTCTCTTGGTTGTTTAACTCAATATGGGAAAGGATGAAATAAAGAGAGGACACTTCACGTTTAGAGGTGGTGGCCTCGAGTGACTTTAACCACTGCAAGGCTTGGAGCCTGCTGGGTCTTCCCAGGACAGGTTGTCCCCGGCTGGCCGCGGTGGCACTGGCGGTGCCGAAGGCTTTTATCGGCTGCCTTCAGCGGGAACGGAATGGAATTGCCTGGGAACGGCCGCAAGGGCTGCGGGATCTGAGCGTGAGCAAGGAGGGGATGGTTGAAATCCTGCCCGGAGCAGGTGGGAAGTGTTTGGGGGGGTGAAAGATTTGGGGGTCTGAAAGATTTAGAGGTGAAAGATTTGGGGGACTGGAAGATTTAGGGTGAAAGATTTGGGGTCTGAAAGATTTAGAGGTCCAAGATAGGGAGTCTGAAAGATTTGGGGTCTGGAAGATTTAGGGATTAAAGATTTGGGGGTCTGGAAGATTATGGGATGAAAGATTTGGGGGTCTGAAAGATTTAGGGGTGAAAGATTTGGGGGTCTGGAAGATTCGGGGGTGAATTGGGGGTCTGGAAGATTATGGGATGAAAGATTTGGGGTCTGAAAGGTTTAGGGGTGAAAGATTTGGGGTCTAGAAGATTCAGGGGTGAAAGATTTGGGGTCTGAAAGATTTAGGGGTGAAAGATTTGGGGGTCTGGAAGATTTAGGGGTGAAAGATTTGGGGGTGAAATATTTATGACTCAAATATTTAGGGGTGAAATATTTGGGGGGGGGGAAGGGGTCTGGAATCTTGCAGCTGAAATATTTGCACCTCTTAAATAGAGGAGGTGAAATATTTGGGGGCTCAGTTTTTGGGGGTGATTATATTTAGGGGTCTGAAATCTTTAGGGTGAAGAGAATAGCGGGGGGGGGGGGGGGGGAGGGAGAGGGAGAGAGGGAGGTGAAGTTTGGCTCTGCCAGCTCAGGGCAGTGCTGGCAAAGCCAAACCCAGGCCTAGAGCTGACCATTTTGCCCAGTTCTTGTGCCACAGATTGGGGGGGACACACATTGGGTACCCACCTTGGTGCTGTCCCAATTGTCCTCCCACTTTGGGGGGGTCTGTCCTGGTAATTCAGGGTGCCACAGGGGTTTGGGGTGTCCTGAGACCAGGGTAAAACTCACTGCACCCATGGGAATTGTGCCAGGAGATGGGAATCGAGGGGGGGGGGACACACACCCTGGCTGGGTGTGGGGTACAAGAGGATTTTGGGGGTGCAGAGAGGGGGGGGTTAGGGGATGCAGGGAGGGGGAATCCCAACCCACTGCTTTGGTGAGACAGGGACTTGGGGGGTATTTGGGGTCCTGCCCCCCCCCCCCCCTCCTTCAGATGCACAGGGATGCTCTCCCTAACTGTGCTGCAGGTGGTTTTGGGGTGTCCACAGTGCGGGGATGGCTTTTGGTCAGCTGGGGCGGGGGGGGGGGAAGCTCCATCTTCAGGCAGGGGGGGTCTGGGCGTGCCCCCAGCAGCAACGGGGGAAAACGAAAGCAGGCAGCGAGCGGCGGCTGGCGGCGAGGGGCTGGGCACGGCTCGGGGTGCAGCCCGCGGTGTGCAGACCCTCCCCTCCCCCCCCCCCAAAATCCCTCCGCCCCCCTCCCCCACCTCGTGTTTGTGCCCGGGGTCCCTTCTGTCCCCGCTCACACCCGCGTTTCCCCACCCTGCCTCAGTTTCCCTACCTGCAGGATGGGGTTAACGATACCAATCCCCCCCCCCCCCGCCCCATCCCCGCACCCCCCTCCTCTAAAATCCCTCCAGGGCCCCTCCAGCCAAGGGAGATTGGGGGGGGGTGGGGGTGGGAGAAGCCTTCAGTATCCCTGCAAGGAGCTGGGTGGGATGATTTAAGGGGGGAAAGAAAGGAAATCCCGCGGGGGGGGTGGGGGCAGATTTTGGGGTGGGAGCAGAGGACCCTGGACCCCCAGCCAGTGTGTTTGGGGGGGGGGGGAGGTCAAAGCCTTTTTAATTAACACGTGGAAGGTTTGTTATTAATTCACAACCTGCCCTAAAATGCTGCAGGGGGGGGTGGGAGGGGGGGGGGCCCTTCCCTCCCCCCTACTGCCCCAACTCCCCCCCGGCCCCAGCCGCTGTTCCATGTGGATGATCCTGGTCACCTGCAGCCATCCAGCCCCCAGGAGCTGTTCACTCTGGAGCCGAATGGTGGCAAGATGAGAGCTGGGCAGGGGCTGGGGGCTGCTGTTGTTTGTTCTGCCGTCGCTGTGTGTGTGTGTCCCCCCCCCGAAACACACACATCGCCTCCCACCCCCCCCCCCCGCCCAAGGCAGCCCTGGAGGTGGTGGCTCCGGCGGGTTTGTCCTGTCCCCTGTCCGTGCTGGGCTGGCTTCCAGCCCACCGCTGACCTTGGGTGTCAGTGTCCCTTCGTGTCCCCTTCCCAGCCAGGGTGGGGGTCAGGGGACAGTGGGGAGGTACTGAGGGACGGGGGGGGGGGGGGGGGGGGGGGGGGGAGGGCAGGCGCAGGGTGAGCTCAGGGGGGGACTGGGGTGACGTAGGGTGAGGGGAAGCTCTGGGGGTGTGGAGAGGGGACCCGAGGGGGGGGACACGCACACATACATTGGGGGGGGGGAGGGGGAGTGTGGGGGGGGGACATGGACAGGGACAACACCGCAGCGTTGGGGAGAGTGAAATGGAGGTGCCCCAAGGGGCGGTAGGTGTAAGGGGGGGGGTGGCACTGTGGGACCCTGTGAGGTGACAGGTGTGGGAGGTACAGGGAGGTGGCAGGCTGGGGTGGCACATGGTGGGGGGGGGTTTACACTGAGGTGCCCATGGGTGGACACGTGGCGGGGGGTGGCACATGGTGGGTTCGGGGCGGGGGGGGGGGGCGGCACGGGTGGGCTCGGGATCGTGTATCGCATGGGTGACGCCAAACGAGGGGTGAATTGCTGGGGGGGGGGGAGGGGGCGGCGAGGAGGTGCCCTGCGAGGTTGCACGAGTGGGGGGGTGGGGGTGGGGGGCATGGGAGGATTTGGGGGGGTGGGGCCGTGCCCGGTAGGCTGACACGCAGCGTGTATGGGGGTTACACGAAGGGGTCAAGGGCGCAAGGAGTCGCCCTAGGGGGTGGGGGGAGCTGGAAGTACCTTGTGGGGTGACACACGGAGGGGAAGGGGGGGCTGTGACACGCGTGGAGGGGGGCGTGACGCGCAGAGGTAACTGACGAGGTGACAAGCACTGCGTGGGGGACAGAGGAAGGTGCTCCATGGGCTGCCGCGGCGTGGGGGGAACCCTTGGGGGTCAGGCGAGGGTCCGGGGCTGTGACACAGGGGAGCTGGGGGGCTCTTAAAGGGCCCCCGCGCAGCGCCGGGCGCTACGGGGCCGCCTCCCCCCCGCCCTCCCTGGCTGTGAGGCTGCGCCCCGGGGCGGCGGGCGCGGGGGGGGGGCGGCGGGGGGGCGGTGCGCGGCCCCTTTAAGAGCGGGGCGGCCCCGGCCGGAGCAGGAAGGAGCCGCATACGGGCCTCGGCGAGCAGCTCCCGCGGGGCGGCCAGAGCCTGCTCCGCCTGCCCGCTCGGCCCGGCTCGGCACGGCGCGGCCCAGCTCCGCTCGCTCGGCCCGCTCGGCCCCCGCCCGGTAGGTGAGGGGAGGGAGGTGGCGGTTTGGGGGTGGGGGGGAGGAGGTCAGGCCTTGACGGGTCGAGGGGGGTGAAGGCCCGACCCCCAGGGGCAGCACCGGGGCTGGGGGGAGCTGCGTGAGGACGGGGATCGGGGGGGGTCCGCGGGCCGGGGGGGTGTCCCCCGGTGTCCCCTCTCGGTGCCCCCCCCCTGCCGGCTGCATACGTTGTACTTGGCCGGGCCGTGCTGGGGGGGGTCGCGGAGGGGGGGGGGGGGGGGGCGGGGGAAGGCCCCGGGGAGGGGTGGGGGGGGGTGGCGCGGGCGCTTCTGGGAGTTGTAGTGCAGCGGCCCCGCGGCCCTGCAGGTGCGAGGGGGCGCGGGGACTCGGTTTCCCGGCGTGCCCCGCGGGGAGGCGTGTTGATGGGCAGCGGGCGGGGCCAATCCGGGCGCGCCCCTCCGCCCCGCGCACCCGCCCGCTCCTCGCTGCCCGGCCCAATGGCGGGCGACGCGCGGGGTGGCCGAGGACAGGCGCGGCGGGGCCTGCGCCCCCCGACCCGGCCCGGCTCCAGGCTCTGGCTCCCCCTTCGCGGGCCCTGCCCGCCCAGACCTGCGCTGCCTGCGGGGGGAGGCTCAGGCCCTCGCCTCTACGCCCCCCGCCCGTCCTCCATTAGCGGTGGCCCGCCCGGGGGAAGGGGTGGGGTCGTGGCGCCCGGCCAAGGCTCCCTGTGGGCCCCCGCTGCGGGGGGGGGGGGCGGCTCGGCCCGGCCCGGCTCGGCTCGACGAGGCGGGGGTGAGGCGGGGGGGGCCTGGCTACTGGGTGGGGTCCCCCGGGGCGTGCGGCCTTGCCAGCCCGGCCTGCGCTGGGCCGACCCGTGCGGGGGCGCCGGGCAGGGCCGCTCCCTCCTTCCCCTCCCCTCCGGGCCCCCCTCTTCCTGTCCCCGAGCACCCCAAGGTCGTTCCCGCGGGGACCCGGCCCGGCCTGCCCCTGCCTTCCTTCAGTGAGGGTTTTGGTGGGGTGGTTTTTTTTTTCCCCTTCCACCTCTTCCTTATCTCCCCCCGGCCGGCTCCGCACCCACCCCCGTGCGCAGAGGGGGGGGAGAGGGAGGTCGGGCAGCCGGCGGCGGTTCGCAGTGATAATCCCCCATCCCCCCCCTCCGCCCCTTCCTCGGTGGTTGGGGCCCTGAAAGCCTTCGGCTCGGCCCTGCGTAGGGAGAGGGCTGCCCTGGAAGAGCCGTGCAGGATAAGCCTCTCTCCCCCGGGGTTGGAGCTGCGCAGCAGCTGAGGCCAGCGAGTTGCTGCGGGGGTTGACATGAGGGGCAGCATCCCTTGCTCGCAGCGAAAGGGAGGTCTCGCTCCTCGGCTTCCTTTTTCTCTTCGCCAACCCCCATCTCGCAGCTCTTGAGTGGAAGGTGGTGGGTCAGGAATCGCGCTGGCGCTTCAGGTACCCCAAAATCCTGTGCTAAGCGATCCCCTCACCCCGAGAGAGAGCTGAAGGTTCCTGCCAGCTCCCCTGGCAGCACTGCCTTGGTGATTCTGATGGCAGGAGACACGGTCATGGGCAGATTGCTGTGGTGACCGCGGTCTGGAAGCGGAGGCGAGCTGCTTGCTGCCCAAGGAAAGGGCTCCCTTGCTTGTGTGGTTGGAGTGGTGCGGGACAAGCCCTTGGAGGCGTGTGCGGAGCGGGGCTCTGGCACCTGGGGCTTCCTCTCCTACTGGAGCTTTTAAATCCCGGCGTTCCTATGTTGAAAGCAACAGTTCCTGTTGTGCACCCGCGATCGACGTGACTGCTTGTGCCTCGCCTGCCTCTCCCATGTTCTCAGCTCCTGGAGACCCTCTGGCTCGCAGGGCAGCAGGAGGTTGGCCAGCACAAGTTTCTCTCAGCTCAAGGACTCTTGGTAAGAGTTTGCTGCTGCTCCCAAGTTCAACATTAGCTGTGTTCCCCCGGCTGCAAATTGACTTGGCTATCGAAACCATAACTTATATAATAAGGACTTTATGGACACGGGTAGAGAAGGTCTCTCTGCCTGGAAGAATTTACAACCTAATGAGGGTTGAAGTTGTGCAGCGGAGCTAAAAGGTCATCCTGGTGTGTTTTGAAAAGGTGCTGAGGTTTGGGGGGTGTTGATTTTTTTTGTTTGGAGTTTTTTTGTTGTTGTTTTTATTGTTTGGTTGTTTTTTTTAAGGAAGGGTTTTAGTTTTGAATGTTTCTATTTCTGAATGTTTCTGCTGGTTCTGGGTGGAAGCTGCAGCGTGTGGCTGCTGCTGGAGGCTGGTCAGGAGGAGAAGAGTTGGCTGAACTCTGGTGGTTTGCTGGAGATGTTGGATTTAAAGGGCTTGGAAAGAAGGGGTGGGGGAAGAGAGACGAGGAGAAAGAAACTGAGCAGTTTATTAGAGAGGAGCCTTTCGTGTTTAATATTCATTCTGGCCCCTGTTTAGGCTTGTTCTGGTGGAAGAGGGAGTGAAGAGGCACAACCCAAACACGGGCGAGAGGTGGTGGGATTTTTCCACCAAGCCTTAATTGCGTTAGCAGCTCAGGGGAGGGTTTTGCAAGGCACCAAGCTCTCCATAAACTTAGTGGTGAACGAAACCAGTTCTTTGCTTTCTGCTGATCCGCAGCTCTTGATGTTCTTTTTCATTTTTACCCTCTCTTTCCTTTTCCCCCCCCCCTTACTCTTCTGTGTTGTGGCAGCAGGGTTTGCCGGTGCTCTTCAGGGCTAAATTGAGGAGCTGTGCACGGTGGAGAGGTGCTGGGTGGAATTAATGTGGCGTGCCGAAGGCGTTGGGGTTTGCTTTTGTTGTTTTGTGACTTTCTAAAGCAGAATTGACGATCAGGGTGGTTTTCCCGGCGTGAGAATGTGGATGGCAGCATGGGAGGGATTCAAGCTCTTGTCGTGACGCTGCCATGGAGTGGTTGTGCTTCCTTGGCTTCCTCAAGACCTCGTTTGTTGACGCTGCTGTGCCCTGCTGCTGGGGTTTAACTCTGCAGAATCGGGTCCCCCGTGGGTGTCCAACCTGAAACTTGCCTGAAATTCCTGGGCTGCCTTTGAAAGGGAGCCTGAACGTGTGAGAACTGTGGTTTCATCTTGATTAAAAGTGGCAGTCGTGGGTTTTTTTTTCCCAGTCACAGGATGCTGCCTTTACTGGGCGAGAAGACTTCTGTGGCAAACAATTAGAGCCCTCCTCGTTATCTTGCACAGTCAAAGCAGTAAATACTTGCTCTTAACTCTGCTCTCCACCAACCTTAACCTCAAAGTAGAGGAGACTGGTTTCAAGATGTAATTAAAAAGCCTTTTGACGAGCAAAACTCAAGGAAAAGGGAGAAAGTCAGGCAGTCTCTGGGATGAAGGGAAGCGTTTGTGCCCAGTCCCATGACCCTTTGATCCCAACTGGTGCACGTTTGTGTTCGGAGCTGCCTCCTCCTCCTCAGCCTTAGTCCATCCCCGTACCTGTGCCGGGAGCATCCCGGCGGGTCCGGAGGAGCTCTGGTGGGACGTCAGAGCAGGAGTAAACGAGGTCAGGCAAGCGGCGGGATCCTCTGCGGGTGTGCCGGGAGGGCGGCTGCTCGCCCAGCCTCCCTCCCGGGCCGTATCGTTTTCCCTCCGCGCTCAGGCTCATTTTCCCTGCTCCCAGCTCCCTGCGCTGGCTCCTGCGGCACAGGCTGGCCGTGGCTTTGCGAAAGGAGCAAAATTCATTCTGTGTCCTGAATCACGGCGAAGGCTCCTTTATTTTTTTTCCCCTCCCCGGGACGCTCGGCCAGCTGAGGGACTTGTAAATCTCGCTTGCGAGCTCGCTGGCCGCGGCGCCGAGCCGCAAGTGGAGCCGGGGAGGAGGGGATCAGTGTCCCCTCGTAATGTGACAAGGTGCGAGAAACTGGAAACTGCTGCGAGCTGCCCCGTGGCTGCAGGTGGGAGCCAAGGCCGCGTTGGTGAGATGAGCCGCAGATCCCCTGGCAATCAGCGGCTTCCCGGCGCCGCCGCCGCCGCTTCGCCCATCCCTTAGGAGCATGGCCCCGGCAGCCGCTGGACCTCCCCGGCCACAGCCCTGCTGCCTTCAGCGCTTCAGACGCGGAGCCGCCCGCGGAGCCTCCCGCGGATCCTTGCTGGGGGGTGGGGGGGAGGGTCTGGGCTGAAAGCCTCTGAGTGATTTCTTTTCCTGCACCTTCCCGACCCTTCTCCTCTCGCTTTGCACCCACCTGAGCTGCTGTGAGATCCTCTCCCTGCTGCGGGAAGGACTCTTGCCCTGCTTTTTTCCCCCCACAGCGGAGGATGCTCCCAAGTGTCCCAGCGCTGCGTTTTAAACTCCCTCTTACCAGCCGTGCACCCTATTTCCTTCCTGGTTCGTGCACCTACGTATTTCCCACCGGCAAACTGGAAACCAGTAAGTAGTTGGCTTTTTGTTGTTGTTTGCTTGAGTGCCTACCCAGCACCAGAGCCGGGCAGGCGTCGAGGGCAGGCTTGTAGCTACAGGTTGCTGCTCTCTAGTTACTGAGAGCCTCTTGCCCCGACAGGCAGGGTACACGCGGTACCGGTTCAGCGTTCCCTCCCTTCATCCCTCTGCTGCCTGCTCCTGCACCGAGGAGGGAAGGCAAAGAGCTCCATGGCAGGACAGGGAACCTCTCTTGCACCTTGCGTGGAGCCCTGGACACCAGGACGAGCTCTCTGTTTATCCAGAGAGTAGGAATTGCCTGAGGGACTGCCCTGCTGGTATGCTCTGCTCGGTCACTAAACTCCCATCTTTGGCTTTACTTCCCCCCTCTGCCTTTCCTTTTTTTTTCTTCTTCCCTCTTCCTGGTATGGAAAAGGCTCCTGGAGGTTGCCACTTGAGGCAACGAGGTTAATGCTCGACCTCCGAGGTGGAATGCAGTGGGAGTTGGGCAGGAAATGTCAGGCTGGTCACAGGGGGAGGACATGGAGGCTGTGAAGTGGAACCTGTGACATGGCTGTGGGGGGGGGGAGAGAAGGACAGGTTAGTCTGGGGGCTTGGAGAGCTGTGTATGCAGGGGACAGGACTGGAAATGGGCAGGCACTGGTGGGAGGCTGTGGGAATGGGGAAATTCGAGCAGTTCTTGTGGCTGTCCTGTTCTAGGGGGTGGAAAGAAGCTGTGGCAGGGGAAGGGGAGAGTGGTGAAAGGGGGCAGCTGCTGTCAGCCTTCTTTGGGGCAATGCTGCTGGGAGCTAAGGGAGTGCAGGATTTGGCTTCTTGCTGGTCTGTGACTATGCCTGGTCTCTGAAAGGGAGAAGGTTGTAAAAATACAACCTGTTGCAGCCCTTACTTTCATCCAGCCAATAACTGGCTGGGCTATGCCACAGCACCACGGTCCCCACTCAGCCCTCATGCTGTGTGCTGGTGGCAGCTTTATTCATTTCTGCCTTTGGTGAAAGGGGATCTCGGTGCCTCCAGGGCTTTCAAGCTGAAAAAGAAACCTTCCCCTCCATCCCCACTGTCCTCCTAGGCAAGGGCTGCTCCTTTAGCCAGCATTGAGAAACAGCTTCACATTTTGTGTTGTGTTTTGTCTCTCTTTTTTTCTCCCTTGTGCTTGCATCCTCTGAGATTTTCTGAAGCCTTTAGGAGAAGTGAAGGGCTGAGTAGTGAAGGCTTCGTGCCCTGCAGTGTGGGAGCTCCTGAACACCCTGCCATGGCTTCATGGGGAGCAGCTCTGTGGGAGCAAAGCTGTTGGAGGGCTGTTGGCAGCAGGAGTGTGGGCACACTTGGGCTTGGCTTCGGGTGGGTTTGTTTCAGCAGCAGCAAACAAGCAGCTCCCATTAATGCAGAGGTGGCCCCGTAAACCATGCTGGGACACTTGGAGCAGGCTGAGGACTGCCTGTGTAGGCTGCAGAGTGGAAGGAGACCTGGGAGCAGCTTGAATGTGGCTTTTCTGGAGCAGAGGTGGGTTTGCAGCAGGGTCTGAAGGTCATTTCTGTCCTCCTTGCTTGTTTCTCCTCGGGGCAGAGGAATTCCTGCTACCTGGAGGTTGTTGGTCACTCTTGGCCTCCTTGGTGGTTGGTGGCTCACTTCTTCAGGTGGGGAAATTCCTGCTGCTTGGTGGCAGTTCAGCACAAAGACTTCATAGGATGGTCTGGGGACAATCACATAAAGAAAACCCAGTGCAGAGCCATGGTGCTGCTGCTGGAGGTCCTCAGGCACAAAACTAACCCCCTGCATGCCCCTAGGTCCAAGGGATGTGTGCTGGCCTTGAGTCTGTGACTACACAGGCTTGAACCAAGGCACATTCCTGCTGGATTAAATACGGCCTCTGATGACAAAGGAGAGAATTGGCAAGGAGGGCTGGGTGGAGTAACCAGTTCAAGCTAACCTTGCAACACAAGAGGAGTTTTAGTGTCCTGGTTGTTGCTGTCAGTGGCCAAAAGGGTCGTGTCGGAACCGCAAAGTCATGGAATCCTCCTTTGGGATTGTGAAGTCCCAACCATGAACACAGCACTGAAGTGTGGCCCTCAGCACCACATCTACACAGCTTTGAAATCCTTCTAGGAATGGTGTTGATCCAGTGCAGCTTGGCTTTGGAGGGGTGACAGGTTTGGGAGGCTGGTTGGCTCTGGCTTGGCATGAGCAGTCACTGTCGTGCCGCTGAGGTCTCTTGAAGGTCTCCTTCAGGGGACGTGGAGAGGAGGTGATGGTTTTCAACTGAAAGAGGGGGGGAAATGAAGCTAGGTTCAGACTGTGCTGTGTGCTGATGAGTGCAGGGTGGCATTGGAGGGGCAGCAGGTTGAGGAGGCTTTGTACTCTGTGTTGATCCGGTGCAGAGAGGACTGGTTTGGGAGGTTTTGCACCCTGTGTTGATCCAGTGCAGGATGACTTGGGAGGGTAGGGCAGGTTTGAGAGGCTTTGTGCCGTGTGGTGATCTGATGTGGGATGGTTTTGGAGGGGTGGCAGCTTGGGGAGGTTCTATGGTGTGTGTTGGTGTAGTGTGGGGAGGTTTTGGAGGGGTGATGGGTTCAAGAGACTCTTGCCTTGTGTTGATCTGGTGTGGGATGGTTTTGGAGGGGTGGTGGTTGAGGAGGCTCTGTGCCATGAGTTGAGTTGGCACTGGACAGTTCTAGAGGGGTAGCAGGTTGGGGAGGTTCTGTGCTGTGTCTTGGCCTGGTGTGGGATGCTTTGGAGGGATGGCAGGATGAGGAAGCTCTGTGCCATGGCCTTCTCTTTTGTGTGAGCAACGGCAGGTCTGGCAGGGGCCATGCCATGGTGTTGGCTGTGTGGCACAGTGACAGGAGCAGGCAGCTGCCATCTCTTGGGGTCAAAGGCAGCTCTTGGTTTTTGCAGTGGTCAACATCACTCCGGAAGCCAAAGTGCCTGGTGAGGCTGTGCTGTGCCCTGGAAGGAAACTCTGTCATTGGTGGGGATCCCCAGCAGCAGAGAGCCTGAATTTGCTCATCCCTCCTCTGCTTACTTCATCCTGGAAGTTACCCAGCAGTGTGTTCAGAGACAGGGACGTGCTGCGCCTCTTGTCCGAGTGGTGAACACCTTTAGGTTTCCATCAGAGCCTCAGAGCTTGTGGTTAGAGGTGCAGGGAGCTTCACCCCTGAGCCCAGGCACTTGGGGTGTGTTGGCAGTGGGTCCTGGGCACTGCTGTGGGTAGCTTTGCCCTCACAGGGTTTGAGTTCATTGTCCTGGGCAGCAGCAGGAGTGCACTCTGGTGTGGTCATGCTTAGAGGTTGGATTTTAGAGTGAATTATGAAGCCTGGATGGGGAGGACAAGGAAGGGAATGGAGATGGGATTGCTGAAGGGTCAGACCTTGGATCTGGTGTCAGAGCTGCTTGTCATGAGCCCCTTCCTCAGCAGCTCTTCTGCTTTCACTATCCATGCAGTTAGAAAAAGGACTTCATCTGGCCAGTCCCTTCTGGACCAACATCTGAGCAGCACTCCACATTCTCAGGCAGGTTTGGAAAAATGAGGAGCAGCAAACCCTTCTCTTCCTGGTGTCCCTAAGGATTTCCTCTGGCCTGCTGAGGAATCCCAGACCTCTGGCATCTCCTTGGCAGCACCATAGAGTCCAGCTCATGACCTCCCTGCTCCATCGTGGTGCCACCATCCCTGCTGCTGCTTGCTTTGCAACCCAGTGCTGCTGGAGGGCTTGAGGAGCCTGGTTCCAGTTGCTGTTGCTCTGGAACGAGCAGCAGTTGGCACAAGCAGTCACTCTTCCACCACTCACATGCCTTGGTAGAGTTCTTCTTCACCTAATGGGCCAAGGATTGGTGATGGTTTTCAACTTGAAAAAGGGACTTTTAGATTAGAGAGAAGGATGGCATTTGTGATGCTGAGAGTGGAGAGAAGTTGCCTGGAGAGGTGGGAGCTGCCCCAGCCCTGGCACCATTCCAGGTCAGGTTGTTTGGGGACTCTGAGCAACCTGCTCTGGTTGGGGATGTCCCTGCTGGTTGCAGGGAGTTGGACTGGGTGACCTTTAAAGGTGTTTCCAACCCAAACCATTCCATGTTTCTTCCCACGGTGGTGAGGGCTGGGAGGGGGCAGCTGTTGATGCTGGAATGATTCATAGATGGGTTGAGGTGTAAAATTCAAATTGGTCTCTTGGGGCAACCTGCCAGGCTTTGCCTGAGGGTACAGGGAGATGTCTGAATGACTCCCAGACCTGTCTGTCCAGGAGCTGCTGGGCAAAGTGTCACCTTGAGAGGCTTAGTGGACATCCCTCAAGGCCTGGTTTGATACTTTGAACTGAAACACTGATGTAAAGTGGGCTTGGGACTTCATCAGAATTCTTCAGTGCAGCTCTTCCAGCCTGATTTGGATGCTCTGCTAAATGTCTCAGTCCTCAGCAGGCTCTGAGCACAGGATGCAGCTGTTCCAGAGTGAGGAAATGGCTGGTGCCTGGGGCAGGTTGGTCATGCTCTGCTCAGCCCTAGGAGAAGACAGGAGACCACCACAGCAAAGCCATCTCTGCAGTGTTCTTAGCTCTGAGAGGGGATCACACAGACTCACAGAGTGGTGGAGGTTGGAAGGGACCTCTGGAGATGGAGTCCAACCCTGCTGCCAAGGCAGCATCACCTGGAGAAGGTCACACAGGAACACGTCCTTGTGAGTTTTGGGTGACTCCAGAGATGGAGACTCCACAGCTTCTCTGGGCAGCCTTCTCCTGGGCTCCAGCACCCTTAAACTACAGAATTTCCTCCTCATATTTAGCTGGAACTTCTGATCAAGTTGCACTCACTACTCCTTGTCCTGTCCAGTGAATAAGGTCTGATCCCATCCTCTTGCCACCCACCCTTGAAGCATTGATCAGCATTGCTGAGATTCCTCCCCTCAGGCTGCTGCTCTCCAGACTAAAAGCTCCAGAGATGATTGCTGCTTTCTTTTAATGCCACAGAAAATCAAGTTCTTTATTACTTGTGGCTCTCCAGGTCCTGTGATGCTTGCTGAGGGTGAGAAGGGTGTTCATTTCCAGTGCTCCCTTCAGACATGAAGGGGAGCAGTTCCCAGATCTTTCTCTTGCCAGAGTTTTCTTGGCAGCAGCAGTGGGATGTGGGGTTCTGCTTTCCTGTCTGTGCCTCTGCTGCCCAGGCTCTGCAGGTCCTGCCCCAGGATGGTTGTTTCTGTGGTGGTTGAGATGGTTCCATCCCTGGTGACAACTTGGAGTGCTTTGACTCCTCTAAGACTCTCAGATTGCACTGGGTTGGAAGGGATCCTCAAAGGGCATCTTTGTCTGACCTCCTGCAGAGCCACAGCAAGGCTGATCTTGAGTGTCTCCAGGGATGGGGCCTCAACCACCTCCTTGGGCAGCCTGTGCCTGTCTCTCCCCACCCTTGCTGTGCAGAACTTCCTCCTGATGTCCAACCTGAATGTATCCTGATTTAGTTTCAAACCACTGATCCTCTTCCTTTCACCTTAAGCCCTTTGAAGCAGCTCCTCCCCAGCCTTCCTGTAGACCCCCTTCAGATAGTGAAATGCAGCTCTGAGGTCTCCCTGGAACCTTCTCTTCTCCAGGCTGAGCAACCCCAATTCCCGAGGGACATGGCTGGATCCACGCTGAAGGCTTTTGGGTGGATTTCCTTTTACCTTGGGCAGCTGCTTGGTGTGAAACTGTCCTAGAACGAGGGCTGGCTTCATGCTGGAGCTTCCTACGCTGCCCAGGCACAGATTTCTAGACAGTAGGGAGAGGCAAACCTCCCTGGCAGGTTGGACCTGGCAGTGGCACGGAAAGCCCCAAGCTGGTTTGCTTACCTGATAGTGGTGCGAGTTCATCGGGTTGGACTGAAACTGAGGAGCTCAGGGCTCCCTTGTCAGGTATTGTCACAGCAGCTTGGTGGTTTTTCCACTTCACCTTCCACTGGAGACACAGAAGCAGCAAGCTCTGCTCTTTGCAAGGATCAGAAGAAATCAGCTGCCCTGCTTGGAGGAACCAGCAGAGCAGTAGCTGGGTCTGAGCGTGTGACCTCCTGCCTGTTAAGGACCCAACCCACCTGGATGTGTTCCTGTGTGACCTTGGCTAGGTGAAGCTGCCTTGGTGGAGGGCAGGGGGAGGGGTTGGACTTGATCTCCAGAGGTTCCTCCCAACCCCCCCCGTGCTGGGATTCTGTGAGTCCTCATGATGTGGTCAGCCTGGTTCCTCAGATGAACCCTTGGGCCGTGGATCTGGCGCTTAGAGCTGGGGTAACAGAGCCCCTGCATTGAGAGCTGGGCCACGAGGTGCTTCCCAGAGTCTCTGCCTTCAGCTGGGGGGTTTGGAGGGGATGTTCACTTGCAGAAGACAGAGCCATATTGTCCACCCAGAGGCCACGGATGTTTGCAGGCTGCTGCTTCTGCTCTGATCTCTTCACTTCAATAGCTGCATGATCATGGTCATGCCATCTGTGTGTCCTCTGGTGTTTCACCCCTGCTGCCGAGGTCGGGGGGGGGGGTGGGGGGGAGAGAAGAATGCTTGAATTCACTCCTTGTCATCGATGAGGCAGTTACCTGCTGAACACAAGAGCTCCCTTCCCATGTTGCTAGCACAAGGTAGATTTAGCTTAAAAACAAAGTCGACCTGCAGGGGCTTCCTCTCCACAGCCTAAATCTGCTTCTCAGGCCCACATAATTGGGATAGTTTGGCCCTTAACTGCCAACAGCACATTCCTTTGGGAGAGCAGTTGAATTTTAACAGCACTGCAGAGTGGTTGAAGGCCTTCAAGAACCACTTTGCTGTTTCTGAGCTGGGCAAAGCCCCCTCCTCCATTTCCTCCTGCCTACCATCTCCCCACCTTGCTTCTCTGGCTCGGCGCTGCTGCGTGCGAGCTGTTTCCTGATGCCTCCACATAGTTTAGGGTGGATCCTGGGCAGAGAGAGACCTGCTCAGGCTTGTCCTTGGGATGTTGCTGAGCTTGGTGTCAGCAGAGATGATAGCTCAGGCTCCACGTGGCTTGAGAGCTGCTTTTTAGAGTCAGGATTGTTTGGGTTGGAAAAGCCCTCTAAGGTCATCCAGTCCAACCCAACCCCACCATGACCACCAAACCATGGACCCAAGTGCCATGGCCACAGGTTTCTTGAACACCTCCAGGGATGTGGACTCCATCACCTCTCTGGGCAGCCTCTGCCAATCCCTGACCACTCTTGCAGCAAAGAAGTTGTTCCTCATATCCAACCTAACCCTTCCCTGAGGGCAATTTGAAGCTATATCATCTCTTCCTATCACCTGATCCTGGGGAGAAGAGACCAACCCCCAGCTCACTCCAACTCAGGGAGTTGTAGAGAGTGGGAAAAATCCCATTTCCTGGGAATAGTCACCTTGTGGCCTACAGCAGGTGGGTACTTGGCCTCCTGCAGCTCCAGGTGCCCAAGAAATGGCAGTCACAAGGCGTTAGGCTCAGACAAAAGGCACAGGGTCAGGGCAGGCTGCTGGGAAGGGGTTCTGGTTTAGTGGCCATGGTGGTGTCAGGTCGAGGGTTGGACCTGATGATCTCAGAAGGCTTTTCCAACCCCAACAATTCCATGATTCTGTGCCATCTCTTACCAGAGCTGTGCCCTTCAGCCCTTCTGAGTGGAGGAGGTGATGACAGTTTTTGCCTCTCAGCCCTGAGCAGGTGCTTGGTGTTGCTCAAGCTCCTGCTGGGAGCTGCTGGAGTGGGTGGCACCTCCGTGGGGAGAGCAGAGCCCTGCCTGTGTCAAACCACTCAGGATCTTTTTCTGGCTGGAGAGAAGGCTGAAAACATTCTCAGTTACCTGACTAACCAGATGTGACTTAGCTCCTACACCTGATACCTGCACCTTGCAGAGCCCTGAGAGCTGCTCAGGTTCCTCTCTCTCACCCAGAAATGCACAAAAGAGAGAAGAGGGAAAAACAAAACAAACCCAAACCCCAACCCCAGTGAGGTTCTGTGGAAAACTTGTAATTAAGGAGTGTCTTGTCAGCACTTCTGGTTGTGATCCCATCTTAATGTGGTCCTCATTTGGATGTAAATGTTGAATTCCAGAGCTCCAGTAGGATTGGGTGACATCCTGCTGGACTCAGGAGTGAAGTGCAAGCTCAGGGGTTTCAGTTACCGTTCAGCTCTGCTCTTCTGCAGCTCGACTGCTGGGGCTGGAAGCTGCCACTTGGTGGATTGAGCTGAATAAAATAACCCAGCGAGCAGGCAAAGGGCACAGCGAGGGTCCTGGTGCTGGACCAGGTGGGTGTAGAACAGCTGAGCTCACAGAATCCCAGCATGGAGGGGTTGGAAGTGACCTCTGGAGATCGTTCAGTCCAACCCCCCTGCTTCAGCAGGGCACCCACAGCAGCTTGCCCAGGAGCACAATGGGCTGGGGGGAAGGGGGGTTGGAAGCTGTGCAGAGGAGGAGACTCCACAACCTCTCTGGGCAACCTGCTGCAGGCCTCCAGCAGCCTCACACCAAAGAAGTTTCTCCTCCTGGCTTCCAGTTTGTGCCTATTGCCCACTGGGCATCACTGAGCAGAGTCTGTCCCTGTCCTCTTGCCCCCACAACCCCTTTAGCTCTTGCTGAGGCTTGCTGCAGCCCTGCAGAGCCAACCAGTCTGGGACAAGGAGTGGCTGCTGTCCTCCTTGGTGGCTGAGGGCTGTGGAGAGAGAAAAGAGCTGCCTGGGAAAATGTAGGTCAGTAGTTGATGCTCTCCCTTGGAGGCCCTTTCTGCCCTTTCTCTTGCCAAGGAGGGGACTTGCTGAAAGTGCTGCCAGGTGCTTTTTGTCCCTCATCACCTGCCTGTTGAGACTCCTCCAAGGAGATTTCATCCCTTGATGTGTCTGTTCCAGGTGGAGGCTTTCAGCTGGGACCTGTGACGGCTTCCATCTCTCATCCCTAATTCCCACAGCTGCCACTTGGAACTCTCTGGCTGATTAGCCCCTGAAAAAAAGGAGCCAGGGGGTGATTTTTATGGGCTGAGGGAAGGAGCTTGGTGGTCTCTGGCCATGGGCATCCTTGGGGGGGGGGGGGGGGGGTTCAGGGCAGCCTGTCCAGCCCCTGGCTGTCCTCTGCCACCGCAGCTGAGGGACACAAAGGGGGTGTTGTGCGAGGAGAATGAGTTGCAAAGTTGTACAACTTTCCATGCCAGCCCTCGGCAGTCTCATGACCCTGCAGCCGTTCCCACACTGTCCTGCTGATTGTCCTGGACCCCTGCTTGGGAAGGGGAGGGGGAGTTGGGGGTGACCTTGCCTGCATGGCCTGGCTCGCCCCCTCCCCAGGTCCCCTTGGTGCCTGCAGTTGGGCACTGCAGCCGACAAAGCCTGGTTGTGTGGGATGTGAAGCTTGGGCTGCCTGGAAGACTCTGGTCTGAAGACTCTGGTCTGAAGCTTCTAAATGCTTTATGCGTGGGGAGGGGGCAGAAGAAGCTTGGTGAAGCATCTGCTGGAGAGGGGAAAGGTTGGGACAGAGGCCCTAATGCCATGGCTGGGGTGGGCAGAGGGGTCAGACCCCCCCCCTGCTTTGGGGAGTGCTGTGCTGTGGTGGCACATGTTGGGATGGGTGCAGCTGGGGAGCTGTGGGACTGTCCTGGTGGGAATAGCACAGGCAGTGGTGAGGCAGCAGAGACCTTTTTGGTATACCCCAGGGATTTGGGATGCCAGGGGCATCTCTGGGACCCCACGTGGCTGTAGTGCCCTTGCCCAAGGTCACACCTGGAGCTGGTGGCTGAATTTGGAGCAGTGCTGGGTCACCTGCTCCTCGGCCATCCAACAGCCTCTTCCTCCCCACGAGGACTCCTTGTTGTAAAAAAAGTCCTGAAATAACTCTGGGATTAAGTCCTGCTGCTGCAGGAGGCCAGGAGCTGGCTCTGGGGTTGGTGCCCTTGCTCTGGGCAGCTTGAGAAGCCAACTTGCTCTGATGGCAGTGGTGGCAGTATGGAGTGACAGAGGAAGAGGAAATGACCTGAAATTGCCCCAGGGGAGGCTTAGGTTGGAGATGAGGAAAAAATTCTCTGTTGCAAGAGTGGTCAGGGATTGGCACAGGCTGCCCAGGGAGGTGGTGGAGTCCCCATGCCTGGAGGTGTGTGGCCATGGCATTTGGGTCCATGGTTTAGTGGCCATGGTGGGGCTGGGCTGCTGGTTGGCCTGGATGATCTTGGAGGCCTTTTCCAACCCAAACAATTCCATGATTCTCTGACCTCTGGGCAGCTCAGGAAGCTATCTTGATGCTTCATCTTGGTGGCAGGATTGGCACTGGCTGCCCTGTGCATCCGTCTCAGCTCTTCCCCAGCATCATGCTGGTTGTGTTGAGTTTAAGGCTGTGGTTTATGCATGAATGTTTAATTTTGAGGGGTTCACCTCAAATCGATGTTAGGCAGCCTCAGAACCACCTCCTGCTGCTTTTTTTGTGTCAGACACAGAGGTGCAGAACTTGGTTTTTCATTTCCCTTCCATTAATGAAGCTTTGTAAAAGAAGGAAAAAGGGAGGGCTGGTGGCAGGTCTGCAGCTGAGGGGGCAGAAGAAGGGTGGGTGCCTGTGCTGGGCTGCCAGCCTTGTGTTGCAACCTGCTTACTGGCTCCCTGTGCTGCTTCCTCCAGAGTTACTTCTGGTCTGGAGCAGTTCCTGACTCATCCAACCCCCTGCCACTGCACAGAGCAGGCCACTTCCTGCTGTGCCTCAGTTTCCCTGGGGACTTTGATACTTTCCCCTCTTGCTGGGAGTGGGGGTTGTGATCTGCATTATCTGTGTGTGGATGTCTTGGCTCCTGATGATGCCAATGTTAGAATCACAGAATCAACCAGATTGGAAGGAGACTTCCAAAATCATCCAGTCCAACCTATCACCCAGCCCTGACTATAAGCATCATTAGAATCACAGAGGTTGGAAATGACCTCAAAGATGATCAAGTCCAACCTTCCAGAAGTGCATGGGCATGACACTTCAGGACAGGGTTTGATGGCCATGGTGGTCTTAGGCTGAAGATTGGACTTGATGATCTTAAAGGTCTCTTCCAACCAAACAGTTCTCTGAATCTCCCCAACACCTCCATGGCCACTGGACCACGTTGCAGAGCGTCCACATCTACTTGGGTTTTTTTGGTCACCTCCAGGGATGGTGATGACTCCACCACCTCCCTGGGCAGCCTGTTCCAATCCCTGACCACTTTTCCTGATACCCAACCTAACCCTTCCCTGGCACAGCTTGAGGCCAATCAATCCCTTATTGATTGACAGGCAGACAGCGTCTCTGAGGTAAGCAGCAGAGGGGTTTGCTGCTTGAGATAGGATTCCTGATTTGGGGCATCTGAAGGCTGGGCCTAGGAGGCATCGTTTGGTCCTGGTACCGCCTCCCTGTTCCTGGGGAAGGTGTGGTGCTTACCTTGGTTTGAAGTGTTTATGCTCAGCCCTCTGTAAACTGTTCTTAGCAGCTGGCTGGGGCAGGGAGGGGGCAGTCCCCAGCTTCTTTTTCCCTACCCCTTGGTGCCCCTGAGTGCTGAGCTCACTGCTGTGCCCTTTCCAAAAGGTGCTCCCTGCCATCACCCTGCCTGCTTCTCTCCCGAGAGTCCAGGGAGCCCAGTGGTGAGAAGAAGGTTTCCCACCAGTGACACGAGTGTGTCAGGAGCTCAGCTGGGCACAGCAGGGCTGGGTGAGCCAGAGACCTTCCCAGTAGAAAACATGTGCACAAGTGGACTGGGGTCTACTGGCGAGGCTCAAGCCAGTCTAGCCCAACCCCGGGCATGCCTGCCAGCTTGGTCCAGATGCTGTCTGGCTGTGTTAAGCCTGGGCCTTGCCAAGGCTTGCCAGCTCTGGCCCAGATCCGTGCTAATTCAGCTGTTCTTCCAGCCTCTAGCTTGAGAGCTCCTAGGCTGTGTCCCTTCTCCTCCTCCTCGCCAGCGCCAAGGTAAGAGTGGGCTCCATCCTTGTCCTAGAGGCCAGGCAGGATGGTGGATTCGGTGGTGGGGAGGCGAGGCCTGGAGGCCACCGGAGCAGGCAGCGCTGCCCACGGCAGACAGCAGCTACCTGCTTGGCCTTGGGAGCCTGCCCGAGCGCCGCGATGCCTTCCGGCTGCCCGGGCCCCTGTGACTCACTGCTCTTCCCTTCTCCTCCCTCAGCCTCTCGCGTGGAAGATGGCGGGTGGCGTGGACGGCCCCATCGGGATCCCCTTCCCCGATCACAGCAGCGACATCCTCAGCAGCCTGAACGAGCAGAGAAACAACGGGCTGCTGTGCGACGTGGTCATCCTGGTGGAGGGCCAGGAGTTCCCCACCCACCGCTCCGTCCTGGCGGCCTGCAGCCAGTACTTCAAGAAGCTCTTCACCTCAGGGTTAGTGGTGGACCAGCAAAACGTGTATGAGATAGACTTTGTGAGTGCGGACGCCCTGTCGGCGCTGCTGGAGTTCGCCTACACCGCGACCCTGACCGTCAGCACTTCCAACGTCAACGACATCCTCAACGCCGCCACCCTGCTGGAGATCCCGGCGGTGAGGGATGTTTGCACGGATCTCCTGGACAGGAAGATTCTGGCCAAAAATGACCAGATGGATACAGTAGATCAAATTGATCAAAGGAACCATCTCAGAGCAAAAGAGTACCTGGAGTTCTTCCAGAGCAACCCCGTCAATGGCCACCAAGGCAGCTTTCCGTGGACCAACCCAGAGTTGAGAGACCTTCAGAGACTGAACTTCCGAGGCCAAGAGGAGGAGGAGGAGCCGGACTGCAACGGCTTAGACTTCTACTCGCAGACCCCTCTGAACGAAAGACCAAAGGCGAATGACTGTGATCCTGACAGCAACCCGGCCATGTGGCTGGACAGAGAGGAGGAGGAGGCAGCCTCTGGCTCCTTGTTCTCGCCTTCTCAGAACGGACATTACAGCGGCCGGAGCCTGCCCACGCCGGGCGAAGAGGAGGGGACCCTGGGGGGACCTCTGGACCAGCAGGAAGCCGGCGACTCCCCCAGCTTCGGCCCTGCTGGGGCGGAGACGGAGGACGACGTGCGGGAGGTGGACGGGTTGGCTGCCAGCGCCCTGCTGCAGCAGATGATGAATTCCATGGGGAGGCAGCAGCTCGGGGAGGACGAGCGGAAGGACGACGATGGGGTCATGGATTATTACTTGAAATACTTTGGCAGTTCGAGCGAGGGCGACGTCTACCCGTCCTGGTCCCAGAAGGTGGAGAAGAAGATCAGGGCAAAAGCATTCCAAAAGTGCCCCATCTGCGATAAGGTGATCCAGGGGGCTGGCAAGCTGCCGCGCCACATCCGCACCCACACCGGCGAGAAGCCCTACGAGTGCAACATCTGCAAAGTCCGATTCACCAGGTGAGCTCCTGCCTCTGCCCCAGCTGCCCTGCCCGGGCTGGGCTGAGCTGCTGCAGTTTTATCTTCCCTGCATGAGTAATTTCCATCTCAGCAGGCGAGCTGAGATGCCCAGGTGGCCAAGAGAGCCAGTGGCATCCTGGCCTGCATCAGGAATGGTGTGGCCAGCAGGAGCAGGGAGGTCATTCTGCCCCTGGACTCTGCACTGCTTAGACCTCACCTTGAGTGCTGTGTTCAGTTCTGGGCCCCCCAGTTTAGGAGGGACATTGAGATGCTTGAGTGTGTCCAGAGAAGGGCAACGAGGCTGGGGAGAGGCCTTGAGCACAGCCCTACGAGGAGAGGCTGAGGGAGCTGGGATTGGTTAGCCTGGAGAAGAGGAGGCTCAGGGGAGACCTTATTGCTGTCTACAACTACCTGAGGGGAGGCTGTGGCCAGGAGGAGGTTGCTCTCTTCTCTCAGGTGGCCAGCACCAGAACGAGAGGACACAGCCTCAGGCTGTGCCAGGGGAAATTTAGGCTTGAAGTGAGGAGAAAGTTCTTCCCTGAGAGAGTCATTGGCCACTGGAATGGGCTGCCCGGGGAGGTGGTGGAGTCGCCGTCCCTGGAGCTGTTCAAGGCAGGACTGGACATGGCACTTGGTGCCATGGTCTGGCCTTGAGCTCTGTGGTAAAGGGTTGGACTTGATGAGCTGTGAGTTCTCTTCCAACCCTGATGATACTGTGACACTGTGAGCTGAGGGGCAGAGTTTTCCAGAGTGCTGACCTGTTTAGGGGTTGCATCTCTTGAGGTGGTGTCTCAAGGGGCATGTCTTGATAGCTGCTGCTGCCTCAGCCCTGTGTGCCCAGAGGCTGAGCTCTGCTGCAGCTCTGGCCAGATCCAGGCTTCTGCAGAGGCCAAGCGTTGTTGATGGAACAGAGCTGCAGCTTCCAGAGGGGTTGTGGAGTCTTCTTCTCTGGAAACTTCCAAGGCCTGTCTGGATGTGTTCCTGTGTGACCTGAGCTAGATTGGATGGTCCTGGTCTGGCAGGGGGGGGTTGGACTGGATGATCTCTTTGGGTCCTTTCCATCCCCTGACATCCTGTGAGCCTGTGATGCTCAGAGGGCTGAAGCAGCTCTGCTGTGAGGACAGGCTATGAGAGATGGAGCCTGGAGAAGAGGAGACCTTGGAGTGGCCTTCCAGTATCTGAAGGATGCTACAGGAGGGCTGGGGAGGGACTATTGACAGGGTCTTGTAGTGAGAGGATGAGGAGGAATGGGTTTGAAGTGGCAGAGGGGAGATGGAAACTGGATGTTAGGAAGAAGTTGTTTGCAGTGAGGGTGGAGAGACATTGGCACAGGTTGCCCAGGGAGGTGTTCAAGGCCAGGTTGGACGAGGCCTTGAGTGACCTGTTCTAGTGGGAGGTGTTCCTGCCTGTGGCAGGGCATTGGAACTGGCTGAGCTTTGAGGTCTCTTCCAACCTAAACCATTCTATGATTTCTCTTGGTGTTTCCATCCTGGCTGAGGAGCTCGAGGTGGAGGCTCCTCGGTCACACCAAGGAGCCCTTTAGAAGTGACTCCTTGGGGTGACCAAAGTGCTAGTGACTGCTGGCTGGGTTGGGCAGAGGCTGAAGCCTCATGGCTGCTGTCCTGCCTGGGTGAGCCACGGTGGGCTGAGCGCTGCCTGCCCCCAGCAGCACGCACGGCCTGGAGCCGGGGGTCAGCTCCCCGGGGGCGGTGGCCTGGGCACTGTTTCTGCTCAGGGTTCCTCCATCGCTCCCTGTGCCACGGGGACGCCGAAGAAAGGGGACATTGTTTGGGTTCCTCCAGCCCAGCCTGGCAGCAGCGCCGCCTCCTCCTCCTCGCCCTGCAGCCTCCATGGCCGAGCCGGGCTGGGGGTCTCGCCCTGCCGAGGGGCTGCAGGGGCTCCCTGCCTAGCGAACAGCCTGGCCTCTGGTGGCTTCGCTTCCCAGCAGCCTCTTCCTTAGGGGGGGCCGTGAGGCTGATGCCCACCGCAGGTGGCACCGGGAGGTGAAGCTGCTGGAGCCAGGCTGTGGGCAGGAGGCTGTGTCCTGCCCCACGGCGCTGCCGGCCCCCTCCCCACAGCGGTGGCCGCACCCAGCCCCACGTTGGGTAGCTGAGGAATGCAGATAATGGCGGGGGCAGGATGCCAACCTCCGCCGCTCCCCCAGCAGCGCCCGGGCCCTGCCACGCGGCACCTCCCTGCCCCACACCGGATCTGCCCCACGGCTGCCGGGGGGGCCCCCCCCCCCGGGTGCTGCGCCCACAGCCCTGAGCGGGTCCAAGGTCCTCGCTGGGAGCTGGAGGATGCGGAAGTGCTGCCAGGCCCTGGCAGCCATTGGCACCAGGGGCGGTGGTGAGGGGGAGGAGGGCAGCAGGGCAGTGCCAGCTCATGGCTCACCCTCCTCTGGTGGGTTTCAGATGGAGACCTGTGGGCGCTGCAGAGTGGAAGCCATCTCCCAGCCCCTAGAAACAAGGATCTTTCCTAACCCACCAGGAGCATTCTGTTTGCTGTCCTCTTTTCCAGCCCAAACACATCTCCCTGCTTCTTCCTGCAGCCCAGGTGGGCACAGGGGACCACACTTGGCCTTGCCATGCCCCACGATGGTCTCACCCCACAGCAGCTGCCTGAGCTCAGCTCAGGTGTCCATTCTGGTCATGCCAAACCTTTCATGGGGCTGCTGATCCAAATCCCAGCTGGCTTCCAGCTCCCTCTACCTGTGGCTGCTCCCTGGGGGGTGCACCACCCTCATCCCTCCCAGCATGGTCTGCCGTGGGCTACTACAGGGTGTGACAAGCTCCAGCTGGTAGCCCAGGTCCCATGTCTTCAAGGCTGTTTTTGGTGGTGATGTCCACCAGTTGTCTTCTGCTGCTTCTGCCCCAGTACCTTGGCTGAGCTCAAAGCCTAATCTTGGAGGGCTGTGATGTAAACCTGGATGCAAACCTGACCCAAACACCAAACCAGCCTTCTTATTCTCTTGTGTTCCATCCCTGTGCTCTCCTTCCTCATCCTCAGCCCATCAAGTGACAGCACATGGCTTGAGAGCCTGCTGGGGTGAACGAAAAAGAGTGTGGGTAGCAGGTCAAGGGAGGTTCTTCTCCCCCTCTACTCTGCCCTGGTGAGGTCACATCTGGAGTCTTGGGCCCAGTTCTGGGCTCCCTAGTTCAAGAGGGACAGGGAGATACTGGAGAGTGTCCAAGGGAGGCTGTGAGGATGATGAAGAGCCTGGAACATAGGTGTGGTGAGGACAGGCTGAGAGCCTTAGAGCTTGGAGAAGAGCAGCCCCAGAGGGGGTTTGATCAATGTTTATAAATAGCTGAAGGGTGAGGGGCAAGAAGAAGGAGCCAGACAGTGGTGCCCAGTGACAGGGCAAGGGCAGTGGGCACCAACGGGAGCCCAGGAGGCTCCACCTTAACAGGAGGAGAAACTCCTTTGGTGTGAGGGTGCTGGGCCCTGGAGCAGGCTGCTCAGAGGAGTCCCCCCCATCTGGATGTGTTCCTGTGTGACCTGCCCTGGGTGCCCCTGCTGTGGGCTGGATGCTCTCCAGGGGTCCCCTCTCAACCAACCCTCACCACTCTTAACAAACCTCCCTGTGCCACCAAAAATGCCACAGCAGGCAGGGGCAGCTCAGGCCTGGCAGAGGAACAGTGCCCACTCTTGAGGGAGGGTTTGGGGGTGAAGGCAGGCAGGAGAAGGAGCTGGGGCTGTTGGCTTGGGGTGGTTCCCTGCCACCCCCTCTCTGGGTGGGCCCCTGGAGCCCGTTGATTCATGGCAGGGTTTTGCTGCCCTGTGCTTCCTGGTTGCTGTGTGTTGGCAGGGGGAGGAGTGGCAGCTGCGCTCTGAGCCTCTGCTGCCTGAAAGGCTGAGAGCTGTGGTCTGACCTCAGCAGTTGTAACCTGTGAGCAGGGAGAGAAATGCACTTCTCAAAGCTGTGTGGATGTGCTGCTGCCTTGTTCCGAGCGAGCCCTCCCTTGCCCAGCCCCCTGGCAGCCGTGGTGGAAGCAGAGGTGGATGTGTCCTTGGTGCTTTGAGCCTTCCCTGAAGGTGTAGGACTTCCTGGAGCCTCTTGCTGCTGGAATTTCCCCCATGGGTGGAGGAGATGGTGCCTGGGCTCAGCCTTTTGACACAATCAAAGAATCCTTTGGGTTGGGAAAGACCTTTAAGGATCCTCAAGCACTGTCAGGTCCCTGCCAAACTATGGCCCTCAGCACCACATCTCCACGGCTTTGAAACCCCTCCAGGGATGGGGACTCCACCACTGCCCTGGGCAACCTGGGCCAGGCCATGGCAAGCCTTTTGGAGAAGAAGTTGTTCTTCAGGTCCAAACTAAATCTGCCCTGGTGCAACTTGAGGCTATTTCCTTTTGTTCTGTTGTCACTTGAGAGAGGAGCCCAACCCCACCTGGCTCTAGCCTCCTCTAGGGGAGCTGTAGAGAGCAGTGAGGTCTCCCTCAGCCTCCTCTTCTCTGCACTAATCACCCCCAGCTCCCTCAGCTGCTCTTCACCAGCCCTGCTCACCAGACCCTTTCCCAGCTTCAGGCCACTGCTGAGGTACAAGGAGGAGCAATTTCCATGCAGGAGAGCCAAGAGGGATGGGATCTGATTCCTCACCCCCACCCCAGCCTGGAATACTGCTGCTGCCTGCCTGGCCACGCACTTGGGGCCTGCTGTTCCTCCTGCACCGAGAAGCAGAGGCTGTGGCTCACGTGGCCATGTTGGCTCCAGCCCAGCTGCTGCAGCAGCCTCAGACTGGCAATGCTTGACCCTGTCCTGGGCACTGTTCAGCCTTGTACCAGCCATGCTCAGCCCTATATGGGTTGGTGCTCAGCCCCATGTTGGGTGATGCTCGATCTTCTGCCAGTGCTCAGCCCCGTACTGGTTGGTGCTCAACCCTCTGCCAGTGCTCAGCCCCATACTGGGTGATGCTCAGCCCTGTACCAGGTGATGCTCAGCCAGGACCAGTTCTCAGCCCTGTACTAGGTACTGCTCAACCTGTACCAATGCTCAGCCCCATCTGGGCAATTCCCAGCTTGGTAGCTCCATAGTGGGCAGTGCTTCACTGTGCACTGGATGAGGCTTAGCCTCATATTAGGCCATGCTCAGCCCCACACTGATGTTCAGTGCTGTCCTAGGTGATCTTTGCCCTCATCGCAGGTGAGGGTTGGTCCCATACCAAGGCTCAGCCCCATACTGATGTTCAGCCCTGGACCAGGTGATGTTTGACCCCATACTGGGTGGTGCTTAGCCCTGTCCTGGGTGATGTTTGACCCTACACTGGGTGATTCTTGACCCCACATGGAGCCATTCTCAACCCCATATCAATACCTGACCCCACAACAATCAATACCCAGGCAATACTGATACCTGACCCTGTACCAGTCGTTGCTCACTCTCTTACCGGTACCTGACCCCATGTCAGTCAATGCCCAATCCCTTATCAGTGCCCAATCCCTTATCAGTACCCAACCCTGTACCAGTTAATACCCAGCCCCATATTGATACCTGGCTGCATACCAGTCAAGGCCCAGCTCCATACCAATACTTGACCCTATACCAGTCAATGCCCAGCCCTATATTGATACCTATACCCATACCAGTCACTGCCCAGTGATGTGGATACCAATACCTGGCCCCATATCAGTCAGTGCCCAGCCCCATACCAGTACCTGAATCTATACCAGTCAATGCCCAGCTCTGTACCAGTACCTGACCCCACAGCAGTCAGTACCCAGCCTTATATCAGTACCTGACCCTACGCCAGTCAGTGCCCAGCCCCATACCAATACCAGTCAGTGTACAATGATAAGGATAGCGATACCTGACCCCATATCAGTCAATGCCCAGTGCCATACCAATACCTCCCCCCACACCAGCCAAGGCCTGGCTGCTGCCCAGCCCTGTGCTCACCCCAGTGCCAGGCAGAGGTGGCTGCCTGCTGCACGCATGCTGATCTGCCAGTGCCAAGCTGTTGGTGCTGGAGCTCTTGGTGCCAGAGCTGTTGGTGCCAGGCTGCCAGTACCAAGCTGAGAGTGCCGAGCTGCCGGTACCAAGCTGAGGGTGTTGAGCTGCCAGTGCTGAGCTGCTGGAACTGAGCTGAGGGTGCCGAGCTGCTGGTGCCAGGCTGCCAGTACCAAGCTGAGGGTGCTGAGCTGCTGGTACCAAGCTGCTGGCACTAAGCTGAGGGTGCCGAGGTGCTGGTGCCAAGCTGAGGGTGCTGAGCTGCTGGTACTGAGCTGAGGATGCCGAGCTGCTGGTGCCAGGCTGCCAGTACCAAGCTGAGGGTGCTGAGCTGCTGGTGCCAAGCTGCTGGCACTAAGCTGAGGGTACTGAGCTGCTTCTGCCAGAGCTGCTGGTACCAGGCTGAGGGTGCTGAGCTGCTGGTGCCAGGCTGCTGGTACCAAGCTGAGGGTGCTGAGCTGCCGCTGCCAGAGCTGCTGGTACCAAGCTGAGGGTGCTGAGCTGCCGCTGCCAGAGCTGCTGGTACCAAGCTGAGGGTGCTGAGCTGCTGCTGCCAGAGCTGCTGGTCCTAAGCCAAGGGTGTTGAACTGCTGGTGCCAAGCTGCTGGTACCAAGCTGTGGGTGCCGAGCTGCTGGTATCAAGCTGCTGGCACTAAGCTGAGGGTGCCGAACTGCTGGTGCCGAGCTGCTGGCTCTAAGCTGAGGGTGCCAAACTGCTGGTGCCAAGCTGCTGGTATCAAGCTGCTGGCACTAAGCTGAGGGTGCCGAACTGCTGGTGCCGAGCTGCTGGCACTAAGCTGGGGTTGCCAAACTGCTGGTGCCAAGCTGCTGGTAACAAGCTGAGGGTGCCAAGCTGCCGGTACCAAGCTGCCGGTACCGAACTGACGGTGCCGCTGTGCCTGTGCTCTGTCCGCAGGCAGGACAAGCTGAAGGTGCACATGCGGAAGCACACCGGGGAGAAGCCCTACCTGTGCCAGCAGTGCGGTGCCGCCTTCGCCCACAACTACGACTTGAAGAACCACATGAGAGTCCACACCGGGCTGCGACCCTACCAGTGCGAGAGCTGCTTCAAGACTTTCGTCCGCTCCGACCACTTGCACAGGCACCTTAAAAAAGATGGATGCAACGGAATTCCATCCCGGCGGGGACGGAAACCCCGGGTGAGGGATGCCGGAGCTCTGCCTCCTACCCCGACGGGGGGGAACGGCGAGGATGGAAGTTTTCAAGCCGGAGGGGAGAGTCAGGAATCAGAGGACACCCTGCAGGGGAACGGGCAGGAGGAGCAGCAGCACTTTGAGGAGAATTCAACCAACGAAGAGTCAGGATTGAATGTAGCAGGAGGGGCTGCGGAGGGTAACACGCAAGGACTCTCCTAAACCAAAAAGAAAAACAAACAAAACAAATATTATATATATATATATATTAAAAAAAAAAAAAACAACAAAAAAGAGGAGAAAAAAACAAAACAAAACAAAACCACACAGGAAAAAAAAAAAAAAACAACCAAAAAAAAAAAAACCAACAACAAACAAAACCCCAAAACAAAAACCAAACCCCAAACCCTCCCCCTCCCCCCCCAAAGTGTCACACAAAATCTAGTTAGTAACTTTCTTTTTTTTTTTTTTTTTAATTCATTTTCCTCCCTTTTTGGTTTATTTTTGGGGTCTTTTAATTTTATTTACTCTTTTTAAGCTATTTTTTGTTTGTTGTTTTTTTTTTCCCTCCCCCCCTCCCCTCCCCAATTATTATTTTTTTTAAAGGAAAAACAAAACACAGGGGAAAAAAAATATTCGTTGACAATGAGCAATGAAAGAGAAAGAATTTAATTAATTATATATATATATATATATATATAAAAAATATATATATGATGTTTCCAATTCTCTCCCCTCATCAGCAGGGCTCCCCCTCCCCCCCCCCCCAAAAAAAAACCCCTCTTCCCTGAGGAATTCTCCCCTCCCCCTCCCAGCCTCCTCCCTTGCAGCAGCCAAGGAACTACTTGGGTTGGTTTTTTTTTTTAATAGCTTTTGTTTTGTTTAGTTTTTGTTTGGTTTTTATTCCTGGAAAGGCAAAAATTCTTTGCTAAGGAAGCACACGGAGAGGGTGGGGAGTAAGGGGGGAGGGGAGGGGGGAGGGTTAGAGGGGGTGTGGGGAAGGGATTGGGGTGGGGAAAAGTTGGGGAAGGGGTTGGCAAAGTGGCTCTGTGGCATGGAAAAGAGCTTCCATGTAAATCCAAAGCTTTATTTTGTGTCTGAACACACGTTAAAAGAGAAGACAAAGCCCACGAATGTTCCTATTTCAGAGAGAGAGCTATTTAAGGAGAGGGAAAAAGACAAAAAAAAAGACAAATAGACTTAAAAAAAAAATAAAGGAGGAGAGGGAGGAGGAGGAGGAAGAGTCGGAAGGGCTGGGGCAGGGCAGGTGGTGGTGGGGAGGAGGCAGGAGCGGGGCCAGTCCCCACCGCACTCTGTGTTTGGATAAGCCTGAGCTGCTCGGTCCCTGCGTGGCCACAGCCCCAGCCAGGGAGTCCCAGGTGGATTTTTGGGGTGGTGGTGAGGAGGGGGGGAATGAGGGGGGGGGGGAGTGTTTGTCCTGCTCAGCAGCCCCCCCCCCAAAACCCCAGAGCAGGGCCAAGTTTGGCAGAGAAAGGCCAAGGGCAGCTCGCTGCAGGGAATGGCCCCAAACTGCCTAAGAGCAGAGGGAGTGCGGCAGGGATGCTGGTGGCAGCAGGGATGCTGGTGGCAGCAGGGCTTGGGCAGCTGGAGCTGAGGACACTCAGGGATGGGGACACCCAGGACTAGGGACACCCAGAGCTGGGGATACCCAGAGCTGGGGGTACCCAGAGATGGTGACACCTAGAACTTGACATGCCCAGAGATGGGGACACCCAGAGCTGGGGATACCCAGAGATGGGGACACCTAGAGCTTGGGACACCTAGAACTTGGGGTACCCAGAGCTGGAGATACCCAGAGATGGGGACACCCAGAGATGGGGACACCCAGAGCTTGGGACACCTAGAACTTGGGATGCCCAGAGCTGGAGATACCCAGAGATGGGGACACCTAGAGCTTGGGACACCTAGAACTTGGGGTGCCCAGAGCTGGAGATACCCAGAGATGGGGACACCCAGAGCTTGGGACACCTAGAACTTGGGGTGCCCAGAGCTGGGGATACCCAGAACTTGGAACACCCAGAACTTGGGGTACCCAGAGCTGGGGACATCCAGAACTTAGGACTCCCAGAGCTGGAGATGCCCAAGACTGGGAACACTCAGAGCTGAGGAAACCCAAATTTGGGGACACTGGGAGCTGGGTGACACCTGGAATTTGGGACACCCATATAACACGGAGACACATTCCCCCCCCCACCCCCAACCAGAGCCACCCAGGACTTTGGGACACACAGACTTGGGGAGCCCCAGAATCAGGGACACCCAGAGCTGGGGGACACCCAGAGCTGGGGGACACCCAGAGCTGGGGGACACCCAGGCCTGAGGCCATGCAGAGCTTGGGGACACCCGAGGCTGGTGCCACCACCCTCCGTGGGTGCAAGCTGTGTCCATCCCAGTGTCTGTCCCCATCTCAAGGTACCCCACTCTGCTGGAACCCTCCCCCCCCCTCAACTGCCCCAGCACAATTAAGGGCTGGGGGTGGGGGATACCAACCCCATCCCCACCCCTCCCCCCTTAACCCCCAGTCTATTTTAGGCACTGGGCAGCATCCCCCCCCTTACCCCCCCCCCCCAACAAACCCACCTGAAAAGGGCAAATTCCTTTTGCTAAAGGTTGAGGTCTCCCTTAAAGGGGCAGAGGAGACCCTTTGGGTGGTGATGGGGGGTAAGAGGGGGGGGGGGGGGTTTGTGAGCTGCTGTGTCCCCAACCCCCCCCCCAAAAAAAAATCTCTATATCTATTTTTGGGTAACTGTATCTGATGTCTATAGATTCTATATGGCGCTAGAGGCGGGTATATAACCCTGGGGGTTAGCGAGGAGGAGGAGGAGGAGGAGGAAGAGGAGGAGATAAAGGCACCTTTCAGCTGGTCACCTGTTTTCTAAATGCACATTTTTAACTGAAAAAAAAAAAAAAAAAGGAAAAAAAAAAGAAGAAAAAAACACAAAAAAAAGGAAAAAAAAAAAGATTTTAAAGCCCTTTTATTTTGAGAGATATTAAAAAAAAAAAGGCACTTTTTAGAGGTTTTTCTTCCTTGCCCTTTTTTCAGTTTCTTCTTTTTTTTGGGTTAATTTTAGTTTAATTTGGATTTTTTATTATTGTTATTATTATTATTCATTTGGTTTCATTTTGACTTTAATTTTTGGTTTGTGTTTTCAGTTTGTTTTGGTTTGATTTTTTTTGGGGGGGGTTTATTTGATGGTTTCATTTTTTGGTTTAAATTTGGTTTCTTCTTTTGATTAATTTCAGTTTCTTTTTGGTTTAATTTCTTTTGGTTTAATTTTTTTGTGTTTGATTTTTACTTTATTTTAATTTGCTTTAATTTTCCTTTTTTTTCCTTTATTTTTGTGTTATTTTTTGCTTCATTTTGTTTTCATTTTAATTTTCATTTTATTTGGTTTATTTTTGTTTATTTTTTGTTTTATTTTTCCTTCATTTTGTTTTCATTTTAATGTTCATTTTATTTGATTTATTTGTGTTTATTTTTTTGTTTTATTTTTGTTTCTTTATTTCCATTTTTATTTTGATTTTATTTGGTTTATTTTAATTTTAGTTTATTGAAAAATTTTCAGTTTTGTTTTTATTTTATTTGTTTCATTTTATTTTTTAATTTTCATTTCCATTTGTTTTGTTTTAATTTTGATTTATTTTTCTATTTTTATTTAAATTTGTTTTATTTTCATTTTATTTTCATTTTCGTTTTTGTTTTATCTGTTTTAATTTTGGTTTATTTTTCAGTTTTCATTTAAATTTTGATTTTATTTATTTTTGTTTTCATTTTATTTTCATTTTCGGTTTTGTTTTATTTTATTTGTTTTATTTTTTGTTTGTTTTTCAAATTTATTTTCATTTAAATTTCGATTTTATTTGTTTTGTTTTGTTTTAATTTTATTTTCATTTCCATTTGTGTTTATTTGTTTTATTTTTTATTTTTTATTTTGTTTTCATTTTAACTTTTCTTTTTTGTTCTCTTTTTGTTTTCATTTTGTTTTCATTTTAATTTTCATTTTATTTTGTTTTCATTTTAATTTTCATTTTATTTTGTTTTCATTTTAATTTTCATTTTATTTTCATTTTAATTTTCATTTTATTTTGTTTTCATTTTAATTTTCATTTTATTTTGTTTTCATTTTGATTTTCATTTTATTTTTTAAATTTTAATTTTCATTTTATTGTTTTAATTTTCATTTTATTTTTATATTTTTTAATTTTAATTTTATTTTTTAAAATTTTATTCTTTATTATTTTATTTTTATGGGTTTTTTTCCCTTTTTTTCTGCTTTGTTTTACTTTATTTTAGATATTTTTATTCTTTTTATTTGTTTCGTTTTTCTTTCCCTTTTTTCATTTGAATTTTTTTTATTCTCATTTCTAATTTGTTAATTCTCAGTTTTGCCTTTTCTTTGCAACGTTTTCCTTCCCGTTTTTTTTCTACCAACTTTTTAACTTATTTTTTGCTTTAATTCCCCCCTCCCCCTCCCCCATTTTATTTTGCCTTTCCTTTAATTCTTATTCTCAAAGCAAGAGCAGGTTTGGCCGAATGTATTTTGGAGAGAGAGAGAGAGAGAGAGAAAGGAAGAGGAGTGCGTGCTGAGAGGGTGGGGGGTGGGAGGGCTGAGTGGTGGGGGTTGGGGCAATGGGGGAGGGGAAGAGTTTGGATGTTTATTTAATGCAGAAAAAAGAAAAAAAAAAGCAATAAAAAAATCTCTAAACCGAAAGAAAAAAAAAAAAACAAACCCAAGAAACAAACAAAACAAACAAAAAAGAGGTAATAAAGAAAAGCAAACAAAGAAGTCTTAGCACTTTGCGCTGGAACGGGTACTTTGAGCTCACTTTATCTTAATTTAAGGAGAAAAAGAAAAGACAAAAAAAAAATAAAAAAGGCAAATGTTTACAAGTTTGAAACCAACTTCGGGAAAAAAAAAAAAAAGACAAAAAAAAAAAAAGACAAAAAAAATTATTATTAAAAAGACAAAAAAAAAAAAGCTTAAAAAAAAATAAATAAAGAGAGAGAGCCTAAATTTATTTTTGTAAGAGAAAGGTGTATAAATATATATCTAGAGATATATTTAAAGAGAAAACAAAACCATAACAACAACCCCCTCCCCTTTCCCCCCCTTCCCCTTCCCCCCCAAGGCAGGACCCTGACTCGATGTGGTGAGAATGGCTGCGAGGTGTCTGAAGGGAGGGAGATGTTAATTAGGTTCGGTCAGGTGGTCCCAGACACTCTCCCACCCAACCCCCTCCCAGCAGGCAGTGAAGAAAGGGCAATATTGGACACCCCCACCCCCCCCCGCAAAAGAACCTCTCTGAATTGGAAAGGAGAAAGGCAAAAGTTGGGTAAAAGGTGGGGGGAAGGTTGGAGGAAAAGAGTGGTGAGGATTGGGGGAGGGGAGTTGGGGAAGATTTGGGGGGAGTTGGGGAAGATTTTGGGGGGGAGTTGGGGAAGATTGAGGAGTGGGTGAAGATTGGGGAGAGTTGGTGAGGATTGGGGAGAGTTGGTGGAGATTGGGGGGGAATTGGTGGAGATTGGGGGGGAATTGGTGAGGCTTGGGGGAGAGTTGGCGAAGATTGGGGGGGAATTGGTGGAGATTGGGGGAGAGTTGGCAAAGATTGGGGGGAATTGGTGGAGATTGGGGGGGAATTGGTGAGGCTTGGGGGAGAGTTGGCGAAGATTGGGGGGAATTGGTGGAGATTGGGGGAGAGTTGGCGAAGATTGGGGGGGAATTGGCGGAGATTGGGGGAAAGTTGGCGAAGATTGGGGGGAATTGGTGGAGATTGGGGGAATTGGTGAAGACTGGACAAAAAAAAAAGGGAAAGATTGGAGAAAATTGGCAAAGATTTGGCAGAGGGAAAGGAAATATTTGAAAATGGCAAAAATTTGATGAAAAAGGTAGGGATGGGGGGAAATGGTGAAGGTTGGGCCAAAAATGGCAAAGATTTGGCAAAAACGTGGAAATTGGTCCCAAATTGGCAAAGATTTGGTAAAAATGTGAAAATTGGTCCCAAATTGGCAAATATTTGGCCAAAAAAAAGTGATAATTGGTCCAAAATTGGCAAAGATTTGGCAAAAAATGTGGGAAAATTTGTCCAAATTTGGCACAGTTTTGGCAAAAATGTGAAAATTGGTCCAAAATGGGTAAAGATTTGGTAAAAGATGACCCAAAAATTGGTGAAAAATGTGAAGATTGGACCAAAAAATGGCAAAACTTTGGCAACAAAGTCAAATATTTGGCTAAAAAAAATGGGAAAGGTTCTACAACAGTGGAAAAAGTTTGAGGAAAATGGCAGAAGTTTGACAGAAGTCAAAAGAGTCAATGAAAAAATGAAAGAATTTTCCCCAAATGGCAAAAAATTGTTAATAAAAGGCAAATATTTGACCAAAAATGGCAAAGATTTGACTGAAAAAGGCAAAGATTTGACCAAAATAAAGTCACATAGGCAATTAAAAATCAAATAATTGAGAATGAAGTTGAATATCCAGCAGTGAAGTTGAGTATCTGACAAGAAGTTGAATATTCAACTAAAAAATGAGAATATTGAACAAAAGAAGTTGAATATTCAGTCAAAAAGTTGAATATCCAACAAAAAAAGGTGAAATCTGCAAGCTAAAAAGTAGAATATTCAGTCAAAATTTGGAATATTCAGGCCAAAAATTGAATATTCAATTAAAAAAAGTCAAATATGCAACTGAAAAGGTCAAATATCAACCCAAAAGTCAGAGTCAGCGGAAAAAAAAGTTGAATATTCATCTAAAAAAGTTGAATATTTGACCTCAAAAAGTTTAATATTCAATCCAAAAGTTGAATAGTCAATGGAAAAAAATTGATTGTTCAACCAAAAAGTTGAATATTCAACCAAAAGTCAAATGCTCAACATCAAAAGTTGAATGTCCAAGGAAAAAAGGTCAAATGTTGAGCAGAAAAGTCAAATATTCAGCTAAAAATTGGATATTCGACCAAAAGTTGGATATTCATCTGCCACCAAAGTTGAATTTTCAACAGAAAAGGCAAATATTCACCTCAAAAGTCTAATACTTACCCAAAAATCTGAATATTCCTCCCAAAAAAGTTGATTACTCAGCACCAAACTGTCAAATCTTCCCCAAAAATCTTTAAATCTTCCCCAAAATCATCAGATCTTCCCCAAAATCATCAGATCTTCCCCAAAATCATCAAATCTTCCCCAAAATCTTCAATTCTGACCCAAAATCTTCAATTCTGACCCAAAATCTTCAATTCTGACCCAAAATATTAAAATCTGACCCAAAATATTCAACTCTTCCCCAAAAATATTCAACTCTTCCCCAAAAATATTCAACTCTTCCCCAAAAATATTCAAATCTTCCCCAAAAATATTCAAATCTTCACCAACATCTTCAAATCTTGACCAAAATATTCTATTTTTTTGGTAAAAATGATAAATCTTCTCCAAAAATCCCAAAATTTCACCAAACTATTATATTTTTTTGTTAAAAATTACAAATTTTCACCAAATATTTAAAACTTTCACCAAAATATTCTAATTTTTTTGTAAAAATGATAAATCTTCACTAAAATTCCCAAATTTTCACCAAAATATTCTCTTTTTTTTGTAAAAATGACAAATCTTCACCAAATATTTCAACCTTTCACCAAAATATTATCTTTTTTTTGTAAAAATGATAACCCTTCACTAAAATTCCCAAATTTTCACCAAAATATTCTCCTTTTTTTGTAAAAATGATAAATTTTCACCAAATATTTCAACCTTTCACCAAAATATTCTGGTTTTTTGGTAAAAATGATAAATCTTCACTAAAAATCCCAAATTGTCACCAAAATATTCTCTTTTTTTTTGTAAAAAATGATAAATCTTCACCAAATATTTCAACCTTTCACCACAATAGTCAAATTTTTGTTACAATTTTTAAACTCTTCACCAGAATATTCAAATAGTTTAAAAAAATATTTCAACTCTTCACTAAAAATTTGAAACCTTCACTGAAATATTGAAATGTGTTGAAAATGTTCAAATCTTCACCAAACTATTCAAACATTTAAGAAAAAATAATCCAAATCTTCACCAAAAACATTCAAATTTTCACCAAAATATCCAACATCAAAAAACTTCCAAATCTTCACCAGAAATTTTGAACCTTCAGCAAAACATTCAAAATGTGTTGAAAGTTTTCAGACTTTCACTAAAATATTCAAATATTTTAATGTGAAGTTCAAATCTTCACAAAAAGTTCAAATTTTCCACCAAAATATTCAATTTTTTTCAAAAACCTTTCAAATCTTCACAAAAAGTTCAAATTTTCCACCAAAATATTCAATTTTTTTTTCAAAAACCTTTCAAATCTTCACAAAAAGTTCAAATTTTCCACCAAAATATTCTTTTTTTTTCCAAAAACCTTTCAAATATTCACAAAAATTTCAAATTTTCCACCAAAATATTCAATTTAAAAAGAATCTTTTCAAATCTTCACCAGAAATTTCAAGCCTTCACCAAAATATTTGAATGTGTTGAAAATTCTCAAATCTTCACCCAAAATTTCAAACCTCCACCAAGACATTTGAATGTGTTCAACATTTTTCACATCTTCACCAAAATATTCAACAACAAAAAACACTTAAAAAAAAAACACTTTGCAAGAAAAAAATCCAAATCTTCACCCAAAAAATTCCAATTCTTCACTAAAAAAAAACTTCACCAAAAAATTCCAAATATTCAATTTTTTTTTCAAATATTCACCAAAAAGTTTCCTAATATTTAAAAATTTCCAAATCTTCACCAAAAAATCTCAATAACAGTTAAAAAAATTATAAATCCTCACAAAAAAAAATTTCCAAATAGTCAAAAATTTCCAAATCTTCACAAAAAAATCCAAATCTTTACCAAAAGTTTCCAAATATTAAAAAAAAATCCAAATCTTCACCAAAAAATCCAAATATTCACAAAAAAATTCCCAATATTAAAAAATTTCAAATCTTTACCAAAAATTTCCAAATATTAAAAAAAATCAAAATCTTCACAAATTCCAAAAAAAGTCCAAATACTTACAAAAAAATACAAATATTCACAAAATTATATTCTAATATTAAAAAATTTCCAAATCTTCACCAAAAAAATTTCCAAATCTTTGCAAAAAAATTCCAAATTTAAAAAGGTTTCCAAATCTAAAAAAAAATTCCAAATCTTAACAAAAATATTTCCAAATCTGTACAAAAAATCCAAATATTAAAAAAATTCCAAATCTTTGAAAAAAAATTCCAATTCTTCACAAAAAAATCCAAATATTTACCAAAATTCAAAATATTCACAAAAAAAATTCCCAATATGATAAAATTTCCAAATCTTCATTTAAAAAATTTCCAAATATGTACCAAAAAATCCAAATATTTCAAAAATTCTAAATCTTCACCCAAAAAATTTCCAAATATTCCCCCCAAAAATCCAAATATTTACAAAAATTCAAAATATTCTCAAAAAAATTTTCCAATAGTAACAAAATTCCAAATCTTAAAAAAAAATCCAAATCTTGACCAAAAATTTCCAAATAATACAAAAATTCCAAATCTTCACCCAAAAAATTCCAAATCTTCACCAAAAAAATTTCCAAATCTTCACCAAAAAATTCCAAATAATACAAAAATTTCAAATCTTCACCCAAAAAATTCCAAATATTCACAACAAAAAAATTTTCCAATATTAAAAAAAATCCAAATATTTAAAAAAATCCAAATTTTTAAAAAAAAATCCAAATAATAAAAAAATTCCAAATCTTTGCCCAAAAAATTTCCAAATCTTTACCAAAACTTTCCAAATATTACAAAAAATTCCAAATCTTCACCCAAAAATTTCCAAATCTTCACCCAAAAAATTCCAAATCTTCACCCAAAAAATTCCAAATCTTCAATAAATTAATTTTTTTCCAACTCTTCCCCAAAAATCTTCAAATCTTCACCAAGAACAATTCCAAATCTCCACCAACAAACCCAAATCTTCCCCATCCAGAGCTTTGAATGCTGAACCCAAGGTGGAGCATTCAGCAGCACCTCCCCAGAGCAGCTTCAGTTTGAAGGTGGACTTAGGGGAGGGGCTGTGCTGGGGAGGTGCTTTTGTGTCTTGCTCCTTTCTTCCCCCCCCCCTCCCCCCCCCAAATTTTGCTTCATTTTTGGGGCTCTTTTCCTTCTTTCCATCACTTTTCCCATTTCTTCTCCACTTTCTCACCAGTGCTGCCCCAGACCACTCCCAAATTCCCACTCTCTGGGAAGATTTTGGAGCTGGGGGCAGGGGGGGGGGGCACTGATCCATTTGAGACCTCCCCCCCCCCCCAAAAAAAAATAAACCCCTCTGTGGGGAGCAGCTTTGGGTGGCACTGACTAAAGTTTGGGATAGGCAAAAATCCCTCCCAGAGTGTGGAGTTTGGAAGTGGAAATTCCTGGAGTTGCTTTCAGACCCCCCCCCCCCCAACTTTTTACCTCCCTCCTTCCCCCCCCCCCAAGCTCCTTTTTGTTACTCCCTGCCCCTACCTCCCTCCTGCCCCTAAAAAGCCTTTGGGAGGTTTGGGTTGGGGTTTTTGGGGGGGGGCTCTGGGTGATTTGTGCTCAGGGAATGAAGTTTGTGGGGGTCCTCTGTGTGTTGCCCCCTCCCTGCACTGGGGGGGGGGGGGGGGAAGAGGAGGAAAAAAGAGGGGAAAGGAAAGGGAAAGGATAGGGGGGGAGAAGGCGGGGGGGGGGGGGGGGGGAGAGAAAATGATGGAAAAAGAAGGGAAGGGAAAAGAGTGGAAAATGGGTGGGAAAAGGGGGGGGGACAGAGGAGAAATATAAAGGGGGGAGAAGAGGAGGGAATATAAAGGGGGGGGAAGGGGAAAATATAAGGGGGGGAGAAAATATAAAGGGGAAAGGAGAAAATAAAGGGGAGGAAGGAGGAGAAATATAAAGGGGGGGAGAAAAGGAGGAAATGTAAGGGGGGGGAAGAGGAGGAAATATAAAGGGGGGGGAAGAGGAGGAAATATAAAGGGGGGGGAAGAGGAGGAAATATAAAGGGGGGGGAAGAGGAGGAAATATAAAGGGGGGGAAGAGGAGGAAATATAAAGGGGGGGGAAGAGGAGGAAATATAAAGGGGGGGGGAAGAGGAGGAAATATAAAGGGGGGGAAGAGGAGGAAATATAAAGGGGGGGGAAGAGGAGGAAATATAAAGGGGGGGGAGAAGAGGAAATATAAAGGGGGGGGAGAAGAGGAAATATAAAGGGAAGGAAAAAGACATAAAGGGAGGAAAAGAAAATATAAAGGGGGGGGAAGAGGAGGAAATATAAGGGGGGGGAAGAGAAAATACAAAGGGGGGGGAAAGGAGGAGAAAATACGAAGTGGGGAGGGGAAAAAAGGGAGAAAATGAGGGGGGGGAAGGGAAAATATAAAAGGGGAATGAAATAAAATTGGGAAAATGAGGGGAAAAATAAAATGGAAAGGAGGAAAAAAAATAAGGGGGGGGGGAGGGGAAAAAAAAAGGGGGGGGGGGAGGAAAAAAGCAAAGGGAAAAACAGAACCAGAAGGAGAGGGAATTGCAGGGGGGGGGGGAGGGGGGAGGTAAAAAAACTAAAGAGCAAATGGCACAAAAGTAGAAGAGGAGGGAGAGAAACAAGTCTCAGGAGTCTCGGTGATGAGTGCAGCCCTGTGCGTGTGTGTCCCCCCCCCCAAAAAAAACCCTTCGAGACATCCCCCCCCCAAAAAAAAAACCCCTTCGAGATCCCCCCCCCCAAACCCCAGCACTAAACTTAAGTTGCACTAAAGAAAAAGAGCAAAACTTGTTCCCAAATCCTCTGAGTTTGACCCCATCCTGCAGCCATCACCTGCCTTAAATCCACTCCCTGACACCCCCAAACCTCAGCAGCGATGAGCTCTAACCCCCCCCCCCCCCCCGAACCCGTGTGTCCCCCCCACACTTTATTTCCCCCCCCCCCCCCCCCATAAAAAAAAGAAGTTGAGTTTTGGGTTTATTCTTTTCTGGTTTGGTTCTTTTTGGTGGTTTCTTTCTTTTGGGTTGTGCTAAAAGTGGTGCCAAAGATACTGCTTTTTTTTTTGGGGGGGGGACAGGGGGGGTTAAGGCGGGGGGGGGTTGGTGTTAATTAGTTCATTTTGCGGGGGGGGGAAGCAAAGGGGAAGGAAAAAATTCAGGTTGGTTGGTTAAAATAATAGGACCTCAACCTCTTCCTCCCCCCCCCCAGTGGAAGGGTAGTTTTGGGGGGGGGGGAGCTCAGATTAGGTTTGCTTGAGTGGGGGCCAGCAGCAGGGTTGAGGTCAAACCCCCCCCCCCCCGCAAAAAAAAAACAACCCCTCCCCCCCCCGCAATTGGTGATGGTGTTAGGAGGGGTGGGGGGAGGAGAGGGGATTTGAGGTCGCTCCCTGCTGATTTGG